>NC_084746.1:54345940-54353440 GCF_033978785.1 Entelurus aequoreus
CCACTCATAGTGGTGTTTTCAATTTTATGTGCCAGAAAAAAGAGACGATATTTTGCAGCAGTTAATATGGATGAACTCTAATATTGTAATAGATGGAAAGCCTTTCTTTTGGAAAAATATGTTTGAAAGAGGAATCATTTTTGTCAATGATATTATCAATGAGAATGGTAAAATTATGAAGTATGATGAATTTAGAGCTATGTATGGTGATGCTTGCTCAAGCTTTTCATTTTATCAACTAACTGGAGTAATTGGGAAAAGATGGAAACAAATAATTAATTATGGAACTACTAAATTATTAGTTTGTAAACCTCTAATAAGAAATTCTAGTTGGCAAAAAGGAACTAAAATAAATAGAAAAATATATAGTTTTTATTTAATAAAGAAATCTTTGAAGGCTGCCTCATACAACACAAATGGAAAATGGGAGGACTTTTTTGACTGCCCGTTGCCATGGGATGCCATATTCAAACTAATCTATAAAACCACTATCGATGTGCAAAATCATTATTTTCAAATTTAAATTATTTATAACTTCTTACCCACAGGGAAAATGTTAAAATTATGGAATATGACAGAGTCAGATGATTGCCGATTTTGTTGTCAAGAGCCTGAATCCACCCTGCATTTGTTTTGGTATTGTCATATTGTGTCTTTGTTTTGGGTGGAAGTTGAAAAAATGTGTTTAAGGATTGGTTTGTTTATGAAGCTTAAAGTGGTTTCTGTTATTTTAGGAGAGTTCATTGACAATCATGATTTAGTCAATTTAATTATAGTACTCGGTAAAATGTTTATTTTTAAGGCCAAAAACAGATATTCACTTAGTATTACTTTCTTTAAAACATTTATTCAGTATTTTCTCACTTTAGAAAGTTACATGGTTGAAAACGATAATGATGCCAAAAAACATTACAAAAAAAGATGAGAAGTGCTCAAAGGCTTATTTTGAAAATATAATTATGTTTATAGATTATATGATATCTGTTGTTGTGTTCCCTAATTTGAGTGACCTGGACATAATCTGGACTGTACATAAATGCTTATTTTGAAAATGTAATTTTGTTTATAAATTATATGCAATCTGTTGTGTTCCCTAATTTTTTTCTGTGTACATGAATGAAGGTGTGTGTTGCTGAGTCCGACTTGGACATTATCTGGACTGGGCCTGGTTTAAAAAACCCTTTAAACATATCTAATTTAATTGACAACCTGGTCTGTTGCAGATAAGGCCCTTTTTTTAAAAATAAAATAAAATAAGATAAATAAATAAAAAACATTTTCTTGGATAAAAAAGAAATTAAAACAATATAAAAATAATTACATAAAAAATAGTAATTAATGAAAATGTTAGTGGACCAGCAGCCTATACAATCATGTGTGCTTCAGGGACTGTGTCCCTTGCAGATGTGTTGTCTATGTTGTGGGAACCAGAATATTGGTAGCAGAAAGAAATAACCCCTTTTGTGTGAGTGGGTGTGGATGAGTGTGCATGGGGGAGGTTGTTTGGGTTGATGCACTGATTGAAAGTGTATCTTGTGTTTTTTCTATCTAGATTAAATTTTTTTTTTTTTAAATATATATATATGTATATATATATATATATATATATATATATATATATATATATATATATATATATATATATATATATATATATATATATATATATATATATATATATATATATATATATATATATATATATTTTTTATTTTATTTTTTTATTTATTTATTTTTTTTATTTTTTATTTTTTTTATTTTATTTTAATTTTTTTTTTTAGAACAGGCCCGCGGGCGACTCATCTGGTCCTTACGGGTGACCTGGTGCCCGCGGGCACCGCGTTGGTGACCCCTGCTTTAGGGGCTCCGTAATATGCAGGTCACGTGATGTAAATGGAGTATTGTTGGTGGTTTTTGGATGGTTATTTATGGGCGGAATAGAAGACCTCCCATAAACTCCATTGTAAGTAGACTTTTATTAGCGTATATTTACGAGTTGGAATGCATTAAAAAAAAAAAAACATCCGTCTTCTTGTCCCTCATAATGATTGTGAATGATAGGTAAAATAAAATTTAAAAAAATTGCAGGTCCTCTTTAAGGGAAATTATCGTTTTACACCACAACAAAGCAGACATTAGCAACACAAAACACTATAAAACAAAAACAAAAACTGATATTTAGATGTTCTGTACATACTTACAAATGAGAAGAGGGGCCATCAGTGCATGATTGTTGTTAGAATACTGTACATGAGCGATAAATATACGCAAAAGGCAGCAATCTAGGGTTGTACGGTTTACTGGTACTATTATAGTACCACAATACTAATTAATCATAAACAGTACTATACCGTTTTTTAACGGCGTGTCGTCGTCACGTCGTGACATTGCTGGTTTTACGAGCTGAGGAGCATGTTCAGCAGCGCACAATCACAGAGTACTTACAAGCAAACACAGTGTGCAGACAGAAAAGGGAGAATGTACGAATGTTGGCTTAAAAACTAAAGATAAAGGTGAAACGCCATCAGGAAGAGGTGCTTTAAGACATGGCTAGCTAGCTAGTAGCTAACGTCCATCCGTAGTCTGCAGTGTTTTAGCTACTTCTAAATCACTAATTCTCGCCTCCATGGTGACAAATAAAATACGTTTCTTACAAGTATCATCCCTGCAGGACGAGGAATAGCTAAAAATGCTTCACTACACACCGTAGGAGGATACAATAGCTCACCGGCATCACAATGTAAACAAATGCCATGGGTGGATCTACACCTGACATCCACTGTAATGATACCAAGTACAGGAGCGTATCTAGTCGATATTACTATATATTTTTGGCATAACAAAATATATTTTTTAAATTTTTTATTTATTTATATTACAGTATGTTTATAAACTCGGGAAATATGTCCCTGGACACATGAGGACTTTGAATATGACCAATGTATGATCCTGTTACTACTTGGTATCGGATCGATAACCACATTTGTGGTATCATCCAAAACTAATGTAAAGTATGAAACAAGAGAAGAATAATTGATTATTACATTTTAATAGAAGTGTAGATAGAACATGTTAAAAGAGAAAGTAAGCAGATATTAACAGTAAATGAACAAGTAGATTAATAATGCATTTTCTACCACTTTTCCCTCATAATTTTGACAAAATAATAGAAAATAAATGACACAATATGCTACTGCATACTAAATTAGTAGCCCTTGTTTGTTTACTTACTACTAAAAGACAAGTTGTCTAGTATGTTCACTAATGTATTTAAGGACACAATTGCAATAATAAACATATGTTTAATGTACCCTAAGATTTTTTGTTAAAATAAAGCCAATAATGCAATTTTTTGTGGTCTCCTTTATTTAGAAAAGTATTGAAAGGTATTGAAAAGTATCGAAATACATTTTGGTACCGGTACTAAAATATTGGTATCGGGACAACCCTAAATCATAGGCAATATACATATACAGTTTCCAGTTTGTATTATTGAATGTGCAATTGTTGCTTATAATCACAATGCACAATTTTAAACACCTACAAAGAATCTCTGATGCAAGAATCCGAGAGAATCTGGACAAGAATCATGGACGGGCTCAGGAGGAAGGCAAAATGAGTAAAAAGTAACGAGCCAGCTCCTTGTTACTGAGCAACAGCGAGTTATGGCGGAAGGTCAGCCCGAGTGCAAAGAGAACTCTCGAGTCCAAAACAATGGCTCACATCGCCTTCTGACGGGACGCCGCGCTCCTTTTTTCCCACAATTCCCTCTTAATTGATAGACGAACTAGGTGGTCATCGCAGCAACGTGTTCCAGATGTAATTGAATTGTCCTGAAACATTCCTGCCATGGAAGCGTGTTTGCAGCCAGCGACAATGATGGAGTTGTGTTACGTTTACATGACAGCTCCGCGCCGCCAGTTCATTATGATATTAATAGGGCGGGTTGAAAAGGCCAAAGCATTCCTCACTTGTCATGCAGCCTTAACCTTGTTAAACCTTTAGAGAGAAAAAAACCAAAAACTCAGCAAGCTAAAGAATCCGAAGGGGAGCCATTTTTATTTAAAATATTAACTGGCTGTCCTGGTAATTTATTACACAGAGCCAGGAATTGTGACAAATCATTCAGCTCGGCAAAAGCCGGCCGAGGCAAAGTTCAGCAATTAGGCCGCCGCGTAAAAGAGGTCGACTCCCCCTCGCGTTGGGCGTGTTGGATTTATGTCCGCTCCCCGGCTTAGCGCGTACGTTCAAAGGCCGGCGTAGGCGAGCGGGAGTTTGACACATGGGGAATTTGCACAAATATGGTGGAACACACGCATTTGGCAGTAAATCTGACCGGTCTTCTGGGGAGGGGTGGTCAGCGAGGGGGTGTTGAGTGAAGGCATCGCTAAATAATCAACCAGAGATGGGGGTCAAGTCCTTCCAAGTCATCTGTGATGCTAAAGAGGAGAACAAGCTGCAGATTTTCGCAAAATACTCAAACGACAAAATCGGTCTTGCTTTAGTTTTCCTCCCAAAAAGCAGCTCAGACATGTTATATTTTCACTTCCAGTCAGCCAGACCTAAACCCTCGGTCAATATTTAGCTTTCTTTTAATGGGCTCATTTTGTGCTACTGCTCTGACCAGGATGGCCAATGAGTAGCTACTTGCTGAGTGTCACATGACTCAGACTACCTGAGAACCGAGGACACACACATTGCTAAAAATACTCTTTTTTTCTTAGACGTAGTGGGAATTTGTGTGGTGTTTTTTTGTGGGCTGACGGTTTACAAGAGTGCTGCATGTTTTTTTTAGGGTGCAAAAATTGCAGCTAGTGGGCATGTGGTGACCACAACAACAATGGCGGATTCACAGGACTATTGTACATAATGTCAGCTAGTGTTGTCCCGATGCCAATATTTTGGTACCGGTACCGGTACCAAAATGTATTTCGATACTTTTCAATACCTTTCAATACTTTTCTAAATAAAGGGGACCACAACAAATTGCATTATTGTCTTTATTTTAACAAAAAATTTTAAGGTACATTAAACATATGTTTAGAATAATTTTGTCCTTAAATAAAATAGTGAACATACTAGACAACTTGTCCTTTATTAGTAAGTAAACAAACAAAGTCTCCTAATTTAGCTGCTGACGTATGCAGTAACATATTGCGTCATTTATCATTCTATTATTTTGTCAACATTATAAAGGACAAGCTGTAAAAATTGATTATTAATAGAGATGTCCGATAAATGGCCCTGTGATGAGGTGGCGACTTCTCCAGGGTGTACCCCACCTTCTGCCTGAATGCAGCTGAGATAGGCTCCAGCACCCCCCGCGACCCCAAAAGGGACAAACGGTAGAAAATGGATGGATGGATGGATGTCCGATAAATCCTTTAAAATGTAATATCGGAAATTATCGGTATCGTTTTTTTTAATTTATCGGTATCAGGTTTTTTATTTTATTTTATTTATTTTTTATTTTTTATCAAATCAACATAAAAAACCCAAGATACACTTACTATTAGTGCACCAACCCAAAAAACCTCCCACCCCCATTTACACTCATTCACACTCATTCACACAAAAGGGTTGTTTCTTTCTGTTATTAATATTCTGGTTCCTACATTATATATCAATATATATCAATACAGTCTGCAAGGGATACAGTCCGTAAGCACACATGATTGTGCGTGCTGCTGGTCCACTAATAGTACTAACCTTTAACAGTTAATTTTACTAATTTTAATTTGTTTCTAGGTAACTGTTTTTATATTGTTTCACTTTCTTTTTTATTCAAGAAAATGTTTTTAATGTATTTATCTTATTTAATTTTATAATTTTTTTTAAAAAAGGACCTCTTCTTCACCATACCTGGTTGTCCAAATTAGGCATAATAATGTGTTAATTCCTGGACTGTATATATTGGTATCGATTGATATCGGTATCAGTAATTAAAGAGTTGGACAATATCGGAATATCGGATATCGGCAAAAAGCCATTATCGGACATCCCTAATTATTAATCTACTTGTTCATTTACTGTTAATATCTGCTTATTTCCCGTTTCAACATGTTCTATCTACACTTCTGATAAAATGCAATAATCACTTATTCCTCTCTTGTTTGACACGTTACATTAGTTTTGGATGATACCACAAATTTAGGCATCGATCCGATACCAAGTAGTTACAGGATCATACATTGGTCATATTCAATGTCCTCATGTGTCCAGGGACATATTTCCTGAGATATAATGATAATATAAATTTTAAAACAAAACAAAAAAAATGTTGCGATGCTAAAAAATATTGATATAATCATAGTAGTGTCGATTATATACACTCTTGTACTTGGTATCATTACAGTGGATGTCAGATGTAGATCCACCCATGGCATTTGTTTACATTGTGACGCCGGTGAGCTATTGTATCCTTCTACGGTGTGTAGTGAAGCATGTTTAGCTATTCGTCGTCCTCCAGTGATAATCACACTTGTAAAAACTCACTTTATTTGTCACCATGCAGATGAGGATTAGTGATTTAGAAGTAGCTAAAACACTGCCGACTGCGGCTGGGCGTTAGTCGATAGCTAGCTAGCCATGTCTTAAAGCATCTCTTCCTGAGGGCGTTTCAGTGTTATAACTTCACCTTTATCTTTAGTTTTTAAGTCAAAATACGTCCATTCTCCCTTTTCTGTCTACACACTGTGTCTGCTTGTAAGTACTCAGTGATTGTGCGCTGCCGAACATGCTCTTCTGCTCATAAAACCAGCAATGTCACAACGTGACAACACGCCGTCATGCCTTTTAGAGGCGGTATAGTACCGAATATGATTCATTAGTATCGCGGTACTATACTAGTACCGGTATACCATACAGCCCTATTGCACATTCATGTTATTATTTTCCTACCTGTGGCGTTTTGCTACGTTTTCAAACATGCAGGAGGCATCTCCTCCTTTTGGGGACATTTTAGAAGCAGTCGTGCAGTGCATCTATATGGGCACCACTTTTTCTTAGTTATTTCCCCCCCCCCCCCCCCATGAATTTGCATGGAAAGGAGGCTCCGCTTACTCCCATCAAGACGCAGACAAATGCATACTTCAAGAAGTTTTTATCATGTAGGAAATATTGTAATAATATATGTGAAATAAACAAATGTCATTAAAATATATTAAATTACACCAAAATGCATCAATTTAATTTGTTTTAATATGCCCATTAACAGCTCTAAAATTATAAAATGTTGTTGCTGAATAGACAATGTTTAATATGTTTGCTAAATAAATGCAAAATAGTGCTCGCAAAATGGTGATGAGTGTTGATAAATCACATTGCACGTGCTAAATAATTACCGTATTTTCCGGACAATAGGGCGCACCGGATTATAAGGCGCACTGCCGATGAGCGGGTCTATTCAGGTCTATTTTCATACAAAAGGCGCACCGGATTATAACATGCATTAAAGAGGTCATATTATGATTTGTTTTAAATGTAATACACTTCCTTGTG
>NC_084746.1:54363602-54421102 GCF_033978785.1 Entelurus aequoreus
TAAAGAGGGCCTATTGTGCAAAACCAACTTTTCTTACCTATTGGTACCTGTTTTTTGTGTATTGGGATCTGCATAGGTCGTGAAAATTCTGAATCAAACCATGGAGGCATGGTGAAGAAATTCATAAAACAATCTTGCCTTCCTTTATATTTCCTCCAAATTAGCCGTTTGGTATTTGACGTCAGCGGATATCTCCATATATATTAGAAATTTACCCGGAAGAGCTTTGCGTGAGTCCGCCATTGTAGTCCAATGCTGTAGTCAATAAGCTCCTTCTATTCCTCTTATTGTGGGGCAGACTGGCTCATACATCCACATGCTTCCTCCGTTGTTGCCATTTGTAATACAAAGTAGCAAATAGTTTGAACTTAGTAGACTCAGTAGACTTGCTATGGAAGCGCTTAATACTACAACATGGTTGGCGGGGAAAAGACTCAGTCTAAGTGGAGCCTCGTAAATAAGACTGCTCACAAAACGGCGCATCCTGAAGCGACAGCTTGAAAACGGTCTGTAAAATATAATCTATGCAAAAGTTTGACCATAGAACCACTAATACATTCAATTCAATTAAATTATTTATTTAAAATAAGGACAGCGCATATCAATGAACATATATACAATATGTAAATATGTCAGGTTTCAGCCAATAGCAAATTTTTGCCTGTAGATCCCAGACAGGTTGGTGTATACAGTACATACAATAAAACGACAATAACATTCACACAAAACAGTGAAAAGTCAGGATCACCACCACACACTCACTAATATTCAGGTAATTTAAAAGAGAGTTAAAAAAACAGGTATTTACTTTGAAAATAACAGAACAATTAAATAAAATAAAAGGGAGGAATGTAAATGTATTGCATTGCACATAGCCCGCATAAAGTGCATTATCTATTGCACACAGCCTGAATAAAGTGGAAGTGTCATAAAATGTTGACTATACAAGTATAGCTGTGTAAATTATGTTTAAGTACTGATATTATGACATTGATTAAATTACCCTTTATTTTTGTGTTTATATGTGTGATAACAAATATGTTTACTTTTAAACCAGGCCTTTAATTGACTTTTGAATGTAGCAAAGCTGGAGGATTCCTTTACTGCGGTAGGTAGACTGTTCCACAATAAGCATCCCTTGTGGAAAAAAAAAAAAAAAAGACCATAAAAGGGTTTTTGTCACAGGCACCTACCTCACAGTCTTCTCTGGTTTGGCCCAAGGAAGTGTTTTGAATGTTAAAAACATCATAATAAAACATTTTTTAATGTGTAAATGGGAGTGTTGCAGCCAACTTGATACCTCTAACATTGCAGCTGATAGGCACAGTATGGCTTGCTGCCTATTTTTAGCATATACATACAAAACAACATCATCTGAATATGTCTGTCAAAGTACATTAGTTAAAGTTAAAGTACCAATGATTGTCACACACACTAGGTGTGGTGAAATTTGTCCTCTGCATTTGACCCATCCCCTTGTTCACCCCCTGGGAGGTGAGGGGAGCAGTGGGCAGCAGCGGTGCCGCGCCCGGGAATCATTTTTGGTGATTTAACCCCCAATTCCAACCCTTGATGCTGAGTGCCAAGCAGGGAGGTAATGGGTCCCATTTTTATAGTCTTTGGTATGACTCGGCCGGGGTTTGAACTCACAACCGATGGACATATTTGTAGTAGGTTATGTACAGGACATACTAAATAATAGCGGGCCCAAGATCAAACCTTGAGGCACACCAAGGTTATTGCCAGTTTAACAAATTCCTTGACAGATTAAACTAGCACAGTTTTGTTATTAAAGTTGTGTGATTTATTGTGTCAAATGGCTTTGTTAAAATAATAAATACTGCTCCAACAACACCAGCATCAATATTAGTATTTACATTTTCCAAGAAGTAACATAAAGCTGTTTTAGTAAAATTACATTTTAGAAAACCAAATTGCATTGAAGTAAAAGTATGTGGGCTAATGTTTAGGTGTTTATTGAGTTCGGTTACAATAAATTTTTCTTCTACTTTTTAAATTACAGGCAAAATGTTTATTGGCCTGTAGTTCCCATGTTTAAAGATTGCCGTAACAGCTCCAATTTTCCATAGAGAAATACCTACTTGCAATGATTTATTGATAATACTTGTGATTGGATTAATGAGTGTCTGTAGGTTTTGAGAAAGATTGTGTTGACGCTGAATGCATCTTTGGCTTTTGATAAGCTGAAGCCACATGTTAACCCATAAACTATAGACTCAGATACTTCTGTTAGAGTAAGAGCTTGGTCCATAATATCACAACTTTACATGATCAGTAGCATTGCAATTTGTAGTTGCTAGGTTTCTTTACAGTTTCAATAAAGCATGTATTTAATGAGCGTGCCATTTCACTTGGATAATTTTTTTTTAAATGTTTCCATTTAGTTGTAGTTCCTTGATCTGTGAATTTAAAGTATGATGTGTTAATTTCTTTAATATTAGTCCAGATTTCTTTAGTATTTCCTTTTGCATTGCTAATTGCTGCAAATTATTTAAAAAAAAAGTTTTTACAATGCTTAATTATTTGTTTACTTTGTTTCTAAATGAAGTGAATATTTGTCTGAGATATTTGGTTTTAGTTTCTAGAGATTGTTGGTCTCGTTTGATTAGTGAGCATATTGTTTATATATTTATAAGAGGGAGTGGAGGCTCTTCTTTCTTGGCTTTGTTAATTTTTTCATAAAGCGACTCATTGTTTCTTGTATCACAGACATGAAGGCCTGACAACTTTCATCTGCAGTTTTACTGTCTATGTAACCATGCCATTTGTTTTCCTTTTTAAAGCATTTTCTATATTTTGTATTACATTTTTTGGTATTCTCACATATATTAATATTTTCAGCAGAAGTATGTTTAGGCAGCTTTCTTGAAAATAAAATCATGTTATGATCTGAAAATCCAGTAACAACATTATTTATATTTTGAATCCTTTCCCCTTTATTGCTAAATACAAGCTGTATACATGTTTCTGACTACTACAACTATGTTTGCGTAGATAGTGGTGTGATTAGCCTATCGTACGTGTTTACCAGGCCTGTTGAGAGTCAGCTCCCTAAGATTAGCTTCAATGTCTGGTGCTCGTGCACACTTAATTATGGCTGGTTTACTAAGCTGTATGTTCCGGATGATGGAGTCCCCTATGACTAAGGTGTAATGTCCGGTAGACTGGGGTGTAGGACTAGCTGATTGATTGATTGATTGAAACTTTTATTAGTAGATTGCAAAGGAAGAGAATACATTACATGAAACAGTACAGTTTACACAGTACCGTACATATTCCGTACAATTGACCACTAAATGGTAACACCCGAATAAGTTTTTCAACTTGTTTAAGTCAGGGTCCACCTTAAAGGGCTAAATCTGTTATACGTTTCAACCGATTCACCATGGCTTATACGCCGCTTAGGGCTGCTACAAACTGGGCTAGTCATCTTGCTACAGCTAACGCTAGCAAACGTGTCCGCGGCGCCTAAAGTTACGAAATGACTCTGCTCTAACTGGCAGACACGGCCCTTGAGTAGAGCCAACCTATCCATGAGTAAGGTGCGCGAAGAACAGGAAGCCATACTCACCCTGTTTCTTTCACAGAGTCAAATTTTTGCTGACGTCAGAGCGCAGTAGCTTCAAAAGGGACTAGCTTAGCTTTGCAAGCTTAACGACTAGCTAACTGAAAATGCAACGGTGAAACAGACAGTGGGTGCTTCATTAAGTTTAATATGATTGCTAAATATTTTGTAGAAGGAATATAGAAAGCTCTAAAACAATTAAAAGCACACAGATAGAAAGATAGCACTTATCTTTTGAGCAGCGAACTGTGCAGTAGCTTCGGACCGGGACTAGCTCTGCTTTGCTAGCTTTGCAGCTAGCTTGCTGAAAGTGAGGCGGTGAAACAGAGAGTGGGTGCTTTGTAAGTTTGATAAGACTACTAAATATGTTAGAGAAGGAATAAAGAAAGTTGTAAAACAATTACAATCACACAGATAGAAAGATAGCACTTAGCTTTTGAGCGGTGATACAGCGGCGGAGGTGAGCAGCGAGAGCAAGCAGACTTCCGGACTTCTTTCCTACCCTTTCACTCTATTCCTTCTTTCCTTTCTTCTCTTGTATGTGTCTTCCGATCAAAAAGTCATGAAAAGGAGAGATTTGCGTGGGATGCTGGTGTCGGTGGTAAGACCAAGGCTCCTCTCGCCACGGCACGCACCCAGCCTCGCTTTGCACTTTAGCCCAACTGACCCAGCCCTTAAAGCCAATCTTTGTCCCGAAGTTACGGATCTGACTTGCCGACTTCCCTTACCCAGCTTGTTCTAATATGCCAGAGGCTGTTCACCTGAGAGACATCGTTGGGATGACATAAGTAAGACGCACACGTTTATCTGGAGCGCAGGCAGCATGTCTGCAATGTGGACGTTCTTTAATATGTCCAAGATATATTCACAAACACCAATCTACAAAATTTGCAAATATTAAGAGGACAGTGGCGCTTTTTAAAGTAGAAAAAATGCGCAGGGCTGCAAAATAGAAGCGCATTGCACACAGTTTAGTTTCAGCGGCTGGCGGCAAGGCGGTGGCTCCTTCGGATTGCGGCACACGTATAGTCCCATACCTAGCCCCGCTTGGCACCCCAGCCCGACAGACCCAGCCCTTAAAGCCAATTCTTGTCTTGAAGTGACGGACCTGTCTTGCCGACTTCTCTTACTCGCCTTTTTCTATCATGCCAGAGGGTGTTCACCTTATAGACCTGCTCGGGACAGTGGCAATTGCTCTAAGACTACAAGGAAAGGTCTCTTCCACCTAAAATATATAAAAAAGTGGTCAAATATGTAATTTTCTGTTTACATGTCATTGACTAAATATGCACTAGAATGCGTTCAACTTTGGTTCAGAATCAGCTACTTTAGCGATCACTGATGCAAATTTATTTTCATTGTGGTTGCATCACAGTGCATCAAACAGTGTTGAAGCCGAGTGTCCATTGCCTTTGATGGGGGAGCTTAGAGTAGGTCGTTCCACTGCAGACAGACTAGACAATTATTGAATAATTGTTTGGTTGTGTCCCTCCAATGCCACAGACGCCAAGCATCTCTTAAAGTGATTAAGAAGTGGGCTAGGTCTCTGCTGGATATTGGGCTTCTTCTGCAAGATGATTTAGTGATTGGGTCTGACGCTGAATCAATTTTTGATTCACAGGAAAATGAGCGAATCATCCATCCATCCACCCATCCTTTTTATACAGCTTGTCCCTTTCGCTCAGCTGCATTCGGGTTCCATCCATTTTGTACCGCTTGTCCCTCTCGGGGTCACGGGGGTGGCTGGAGCCTGTCCCAGCTGCACTCAGGCGGAAGGCGGGGTACACCCTGGACAAGTCGCCACCTCGGTACATAGACATATTTTGTTTACACTAATTTAAAGGTTAGAGCTTTAGGAGCCGTTTTTAGGTTTTATTCTAGGACATATTTTTGTTAGAACCACAACTGGTAAACAGTCATGGTGGAATATTGGGATATATATGGTATTCTGGGGTGTTAAAAAAACAACAACAATGTACACCAAACAAAAGTGTGACCAGATTTGTGAACCATTGCACCCCTAATACAAGGTTTCATTGAAGTACATTGCATGTTTAGGCAATGAGGAACTTTAATTTCTCGTATACAGCTTTTTATCTCCCACCTACTACAGTTCCTACCAAAGAAACTAGTTTACGCTTTTTCTGACTAATCTCTCAAAGCCTGCATGTGTAACCAGTGATAAGGGATGGGAGACTAGAGTGTTACAAGTATTGTACTGTGCATCAGCAGTGATGCACAGTAGGGCTAATATCCAAATCAGGTTGTAATAATGAGTTGGCAGAGTAAACACACATCCCAGTTTGGCAGAGTGTGATGTAGATTATATTAACGCTGGGACTACTTTACTTGTTTATTGTAAAAGAAAAAAAACACACAAAAAAAAAAAGTGTCAGCCACATCTCTCTGCCGAGTGTTTGCTTTCCTTTAGCGGCGACCTAAGATTGTGCCATCAGCATTTATGTTAATGTCCCACGCGATCTATTAGAATTATATTGTTTTAGATTGTAGCTTCAGAAGTACTTGTTTAAATTGTGCCTTTCCTACACAATGTGTCCTTATTAAAGGTGCACAATGCATTTACAGAATACAAGTTCCAATCACCAGTTAATTATAAATCAAAGGGCATTAGTAGTGATGGCATCAGTCTCAGTCATTGCTTGGAATAATTATTATTGTGTTTCTGCGTGGTCAGAAGTACAAATTTGTGTGAAAGGTTATTATTTCAGCAATTATCCCTCCAATAATTACTTCTGGCCTGAGGGTGCATATTTTTATTATGGATAAACCACATCTGAATTCACTATTGCTGTCTTCAAAAACAAAGTATTAGTCCTGAAAAATATTTTCATCTAAATCTATCTATAATTGATATGGTTATTAAAAACAATGGTGCATTCAAATTTCAGGGATAAAGTTGTCACGTTGAACTGTACTACGATAAAAGACTTAAATCCGCAAGTATAATGTAATTACTGACTTACTGTTCTGCATGAATAGATTGACAGAATATGCTAGTGTTGTTCAAATGCATTTGTACAGTATTCTGGCACCACATTTTGAGACTTTATTTGCATGAGTGCCTTTTCCATTAAGGCACCAACCCTTAGGTATCCAATAGGAGTGCCCAAATGAAAATGTCTCTTGTAAAAATAAATTCAGATGCCTTGAAGTTCAGAATATTTATTCATTCTCATAAACAATTTACCCTTAGCTTGTAAACAACTGAGTTATTTTGCATTTTAGTTGATTTATTGAACCTATAAGATTTGTGACTTGTACTGCAACATTAAAGGTGCAGCACTGTAATGTTTTTTGGTCTACTAATTTATTTTGTTATGAGATTATTTTCCCACTTAAAGTACCAGTAGAGAGGAAATAAAAGTTGCTTCTATATTTAAGCTATTATCATATGTATCTTATTTATGACACCAAAAGACTTCTCCAGTTTTCAAATAAATAGATTTGATCAAAATAGCATAAATCTCAGGGACATTCCAGAGCCATTTTGAGAGTTAATGAGGAAGCCAGACACGTGATCCGTGACGTACAGTTAGAAACCAGAGATCCCTTCCCCATCAACAACAATGCTAATCAAGCAGATGTTGTGAAAGCCAACAACGATTACTTTTGTGAAAAAGTGTGATTCAGAAGCTTATATTTTTGAGCCAAAACACAAAGGGATGAACACTAAGTTTAGGAAGCCGCATGCTAAACAGTTGTAGCTTCATTGAAACACTATAGCATCAGCAGCTTTGCTAGGTGCTAAACGTACAAACTAGCAATAACAAACCATAATAAAACAAACACTTACAGTACCATTTCCACTCTCGCTGGGATCTTGTTAAGATAAGGATTCAATCACAATCCTTATGAAGGGTTCAAAAAAAGTTGCCGCAACCAGCGTCTTTTTTTCCATCATGGTGGGCACATTTGTCTTCTACCATGTCAGGGATGCATTAATTATAATTTAGAATGAACTTTTAGCAAGTTTGAGACAAAGCAGAAACAGCCGCTGGCTCAGTGTGTCAACAATAGCAGCGTAAGCTAGCATTAGCTCACTGCTATCAATGGGCCACTAAGATAGGCCGTCTGTGTTAGTGCTTATAATAACAATATCACTCATTTTTGGTTAATTTTCAGGTCACGACATGTAAATGGAGTATTGTTGGCGGTTTCTGGATGATTTTAGAGGGTATAACGGGAGCAATAGGGAATCCTTAATCTATTGACTCAATTGTTAGCTATTTATTTACAATTTTGAATGCATAAAAAAGCCAAATGTATGAGTTGTAGCATACTTGCCAACCCTCCGAATTTTCCGGGATACTCCCGAATTTCAGTGCCTCTCCCAAAAATCTCCCGGGACAACCATTCTCCCGAATTTCTCCCGATTTCCAGCCGGACCTAAGGCATGCCCCCTCCAGGTCCGTGCAGACCTGAGTGAGGACAGCCTGTTGTCACGTCCGGTTGGCCAACCAAAAAGTAACCACAGAACACTAGTGTTCTGTGGTTACTTTTTGGTTGGCCAACGGTTTACGTTGTATTGCGCACCCTGACGGAAAGTATGGGAGTCGGTTCTGAAGTATGAAGTAACTTCGTCACCTCGCCTGGTTATTGACTACAACCCAGAATATTACACTGCCCATAACTATTCTCCTTCAAAGGTTGTGCTACTGGCTGCAAAGCATTGCTCTTTCAAATACAACAATGAGTAGAGAGGAGTGTTATGTGTGTATATGTGTAAATAAATGAACACTGAAATTCAAGTATTCATTTTATTTATATGTATGTATATATATATATATATATATATATATATATATATATATATATATATATATATATATATATATATATATATATATATATAAATATATAAATATACTCCGCCCCCCGACCCCGCCCAATCTCACGAATTTGGAGGTCTCAAGGTTGGCAAGTATGAGTTGTAGTCTTACATATGTTTTGGGGTTTTTTTAAACATTTGTTAATTGAATTTTTTTGACACATAGTGAACTGAAATGCTATGCAAAACAAATCAAATGTTCTCTCACTTTAGAAGAAAATTAATCAGTAAAATTGTCCTAAAATATCTAATCTCGTAGTTTAGCACTGGAGTTTCATGAATGCATATCGTTTGTGTGCTCAGCTTTACTATCTACATGCTACAGTTGAGAGGAGGTCATCCTTTTGGTCAGTAGAAATAAGATAACCCTGTGGTGTTTCTCTTTAAATCCAGGAGTACATAACATTAAACAAATCTCTTATGCTGTCTATTGCTTCAGTTACCCACAATTATCTTTTTCCTACCATACAAGACCAATTGCTTTAATTTTAAGATTACAAATACTGACTTTATTAAGGGCAGCACGGTGGAAGAGGGGTTAGTGCATCTGCCTCACAATACGAAGGTCCCGAGTAGTCCTGAGTTCAATCCCGGGCTCGGGATCTTTCTGTGTGGAGTTTGCATGTTCTCCCCGTGACTGCGTGAGTTCCCTCCGGGTACTCCGGCTTCCTCCCACCTCCAAAGACATGCACCTGGGGATAAGTTGATTGGCAACACTAAATTGGCCCTGGTGTGTGAATGTTTTCTGTCTATCTGTGTTGGCCCTGCGATCAGGTGGCAACTTGTCCAGGGTTTACCCCGCCTTCCGCCCTATTGTAGCTGAGATAGGCTCCAGCGACCCCCCGCGACCCCAAAAGGGACAAGCGGTAGAAAATGGATGGATGGATGGATGGACTTTATTAAGTGTATTATCTCAAAAGCGTCATACCTGTTTTTTGGAACCCCTTCCTCTTCTAAATAAAAATTGGAGATGGGGCAAACTGTTCTCCTTTTGAATGTTCATTGGACCAGAATTTATTGTGTTCCAGCAAAGGTCCTGTTTCACACCACAGACTCTAAATCTGCCTAATCACATGAAAGCAACCAAAGAGGTATTTGTTGTCATTTGTTTTTATGAGCTCCTATTTTGATATCAGATTCTATCTTTTTTTTAACGTTTCATATGTTGAATCTGTGAAGAGGATACAATCGGCCGTGGTCCCTCGTTACCTTGGCGAAGTCTGTTGCCATGGCGCTCATCTGTGAGACCTGATCAGATGCTGTTAACGTAAATAGCCGTACGCGGAGCAGATTTTCTAGAGTCTCTGTTTGTGGTCTTTTCGTTTGTCTGCGTATGTTTTTTATGGACCTCTGTGTGCATTAGATCATCAGCACACAGCAAAATGACCCCATTTGACTGCTGACCGGTCTAGTGGTCATCTATGCAACACACAGAGGGAGGCACTCTTGACTAAGGAAAATCAATATTGAACAGAAATGTCTTTTAACAATACTAATTGATCTCCAAGTTAATTTAGTGATACAATGTAATGTCCAAATGTACGTCGATTTAAAGCAGACATTATTCCATTTGTGGGGTTGTTGGTAAGCAATGCTAGCATACATTAATACAATTAATACAAATACAAATAATACAAATATCTTTAAAGTTTTATAATCGTTAGACTAATGGTCAGTGACTCATTGACAATTTGTTGCTAAAGCCTCGCCTCCAGTCCCCGAACAGATGTTTTGCTTGATGCTTACCATGTTGTACAACCTATCTTGCACAAATTCTACAGACATGTACTTGTGAGTCCCCTAAAGGTGTGTACTAAATGTTGTGGTGATTTTGCTAAACACATAAACAGAGTTACAGTGGGTGTTTTGTAGTCTTGAGTGACAATGAGAAGTTTCAAGTCAATATGATTTATGGGTAAGGATGGGTACCTTTCACATTTGAATGGACTTTTAGACTTGTGCGGCCAGGGTTCGGGTTTGGGTTCATCTGTGAAGGTGGGGTTGCGCTCACGTTCCTTCCTGACTGTTCGCCTTGACATCCAATTGTGTAAAAACTCTTAAGTGGTTTATACTGAACACAAGGAATTAACAAAATTAGATTCATATTGCTTTGAGAATTGCTTTTATGTTGAGAAGGGGTGGGATTTAATAAGCTGTGCTTCTTCCTACTCCTTTTCGGACATGTTAAAATGAAAACTGTCAACCTTAGTTTGTACACGATTGTAATCTGGTATGCATGTCCGGAATAAAAGGAACTGAACTAATTTAACGAATTAACTAATTTAGCCCTTTGTCTGCTTTTGTGTGTTGCTGCACCGTGTTGGCGACATTAAGGAGTGCAGTTGTCTGTGGCTTCCTGTCAATATTTGCCTGTACTTATTCGACTGTTATGTTTTTTTTTTCTAGATTATTATTTTTATTTTATTTTACATATAATTTTTGTGGGTTACTTGGGATAAAAAAAATAAAATTTGACATGGACTGTATATGTCAAACATCCAATAAACAAATGTTTAAAAATAAAAATAATATTTTTTTGCAATTTATTTACCATTTAACAGTAATTAGAACTGTGCTGTCTAGTTGTTATATCTTGTTGTCTTACACTTCTGAGTCTCATTTGCAAGTATTATATAGTAAACAGTGCGTGCAGATGCAATTCCAAGATGTCAGATGCCAATCGTGAATAGGCTACAGTGTTTTGCTTAATCAGGGAGTAGTACCATTAAGCTGAATCTAGTTTTTCTTAAAAAGTGTTTATACTGCATGTATAGTACGTATTACACACTAGCTGTTTGAGGTTTTACCTAGCGTTATAATTGTAGTTTTCATTACCAAATTTGGAGGCGTTGAAATCGCCATGTAGAATCACTAATGCTAATCAGTTGCATGTCTGTAGCAAATCCAATGTAAATTAGCATCGAACTAGAGCATTTACAAAATGTTCAAGTATTTGCTATCAGGGATACTTAATTTTTTGGCATGGAAAATGGTAGCAAGAGGCAGTCTGACTGAGTCCGCTCTGAGTCCTGCTTGATTGCTTGTTTGCCTGCCATGTGTTTTAGTCCGCTGTAGTTTACAACTGGAAGTGATATCACGTGCAACAAAAGTATTAAAAATCTGGTTTCGTGTGATTTCGGAAACCCGTTTGTACCGACAGAATTCAGTCGGTGCCTGTACAAGTACAGAATTTTGTACCCATCCCTATTTATGGGGATTGATAACCAGATCACAATGTGGTGTATTTTTCATAAAAGTGATAGCACAAGGGTTCATGTTGATTCAATGTCCATCCCTTTTGTGTACAACTGTCAAACAATGTAAGAGTTACACCATGACATTTATGGCAAAAATCTAAATCTAAATACCACAACCCTTTTACTTCAATTTCAGTAAATGCACAATTTTACACTTCCAAATACTACTATACTTTTTGGTTGTAGCCAGCGTTTGTCCAAAAAACTAACACAGAATTCCCTTTGGTACAATCTGCTCAGGGTGTACTTTTGGCTCTGTGTTTTAGTTTTCCTCCATGACGCTTCTGAGGAGTTGTCTCGATCCCACATGACAGTTTGTTCTTTGTTAGTTATTGTTTTGTGTTCTTGCTGCCCTGGTGCTCTTTGGTTGTACTTCCTGTTGGACTCCTTCCTTTGTTGCACCTTCACTTTCTGTTTAGTTTCCTGCCAGCACACCTGTTTTTTTTCTTTTTTTCTAACCAAGTCTATTTAGTTTCACTTGTTGCTCCTTTCCAGCGCTGGAATTTTGCCTTTTTGTCAGTGTTACTGAATTGTTCTGCTGCTGCTACGTGCCTTGCAATAGCCTTTTGTTTCTGCTGGATTTTGTGCTCAACATAAACAATTTAATTAATTGACCTGTTGTCAGTGTTACCAGGCTACAACTTCTTCTGCTGGGTTTCTGCCAACCTTTACACTTTGCAACAGCTGGCTTTCTGTCATGTATCCACACAATCAGTACTGTATTTTAAGTGGATAGTGCATTCAACAAGACCGTTTTCCGTCAGTTGAAAGCTCTAAATGTCTGTTTCGATTATTTTCGATAAATGCGGTTTCATTATAGATGGCTGCAACAGGTTTACAGAAGGTTTTTGAAGCAATAGCATTTCCTTTCTATCTGTGTTTGTAAGGGGATTTTGTCTATGCAAGCACCTGGGACTCATTATTGTTTTGGTACTGCAGGATACAAACTAATGGCTTCACCGGGGACTTGACTCTCACCGGTGACACATTCTGTTGCTAGTTGATGTTGTTGAAGGTCCTAGCCTGTCGCGGTGTGGGGGCGCTCATGCCAATTTGGAATGTGCTGCTTTGACTGTTTTCGTTGATATGCAAATGTATGTACACTATCACCACCATGCTCCTTGTTAGATTCTCCCTCAGTTGAGGGCTCAAACTCCTTCCCGATGGCATTTGGGGTGCCTGATTTTGTCAGGACTGCAAAACTTAAGATAGCGAAACACACAATGACAAAGTTTTGTTATCTTTAATTGCATTGACCTTACCTGAAAAGTGTTGTTCCAATACACTGGAAGAGTGGTGACTCATCTAGATTGCATTTTTTCTCTAACTTGTGCTTATCTCATTGTCGTATGTGTGTGTGTGTCGTTTGACAGCAGAGTTTGTACCATAAAAACCGCTGCTGCTGCTGCGTATTCATGCTTGTTTCGATTGCAACATACAGCTTATGACGCCTATTGCAAAACTCCTCCTGTCTTGCATTCTTACTCTAAATGTATAATATAAAGTTTTTGCTGAGGTGATTTGCTGTAACCCACAAAACCAAAGAGAACATGTCTGTGTCCTGTGCCCGTGTCGTCTCCCCCCACGTTTGAATCGCCGTCCCTCAAATGTGCTAATAAAGTCTATTAGTGGACTCTCTGTGTGAGATAGCCACAGGGGAGTATTTCTTTCTGGAGACGCTTCAGACCGAACACTTAACAGCAGCCGTTATCAAGAAGCTGCTGTTTTCTGTGGCTGCAGTGATTCCTCCTTTAATAGCAGTGCTGTAGTCAATCGTTTTACCCCTACAGGAGACCTCCCTATTGTCACGTTACCCAAAACCTGTGGACGATTAGTCATTATTTTACGCACACAAAGCTTCCTCTGCCGCTAAGGCCCCGTTTACACTAAGCCGGCTAAGGTTATCCAGGATAAATCCCACCGAACCTTATCCTTGTCCACACACACACAATGGTTGTTTAAGACCCCCTCGCCCCCTCCGTCAGCCGGCGTGACCTAGTACGCATGCGCGGAAAATGCGCACATCATAGTCACCTCCAGTGTTGCTTTGTGTGCAACTTCTTAAATTTAATTTATCTGAACAATATCCAGTGTTGTGGTATTTCAATTAACTGGAATCCAGTGTGCTGTGGGGCCCTATTGTAGTGAATCACACCTGAGCCATCATAAATTAATCAAATCTTTATTGGACACAAAAGTACACAATGTGACAAAGAACATTTGACAACAATCAATCTAGGGATCTAAATATCTGGTCAGGACTCTCCTCACTCTTTTGCCTTCACCTTCGTTGTCCATTCGTTTTTGGTGACTTTATATACTCTGGACCTAGACGTTGAGTCTGCGACATACATAGGTACATGGCGGACAATAACTGATACGGTCTGCTTAGCCAGTCCAAAAGCATTTGCCGTTTTCCATAGTTAGTCTTCCCTCGACGACCAGGTAATACAAAGCACATGCTTCCTTTTTTATCACATCTACGGTAGCCCGCATTCTCGTTGTCTCTCCTTTGACAAATGGACAAAGTTTTTTTTATTTTTCTAAATAGAATCACAGCTGACCTGGACATTCGAAAGTTCTCTTGCCGTCTGAGAAGTGTTGTATCCGAAATAGCTGCAATCACTTTCTCTTAAGGTATTCATATGTGATTTCCACAAGCGTCTGTACATGTAAAAGAATGAGAAACGTGTCTGGATGACTCGCCTTCATATTTCCAGTGGTTAGCTCCGAGTTACGTTACCGCTTTATTATGAAGCTGGCTGTGGCGCGTTCTTTCTGACGTCACTTCCTGTGTGGGACGCAGTCTTTCTGGCATCACTTCCTCTGAACTCAGTTTGTAAACGATCAATGAGTCCATACAAAGCTAAGAGCCGGAGATTCAAGAAATACACGGCGCACTTACCCGTGTAAAAATGTGTCCGAGGAGGGGAACCTTTAACGCTGGTTTAGTGTGGCTGAAACGGGGCTTAGGCTAAATCATTATTCGTTTAAGGGGTTATCCGGCTTAGTGTAGACATAGCCTAAGTCACATCCCGCCCCTTCGTCAGGCCTACAAACGCAATTCACTTTAGCCTTGTGCATGTGCTTTGGTTGTGCCGCTCTTTCAAGGTCCTCCCCAACAGCTTAGATTTTGAGTTTATTTTTTATTGCTAGACACCCAACTGCAGCATCCTCATTTGCATGCTTGACATTGATGTGTATTGACCACCCTCATGAATTTATAGGACATGCTGCACATGATTGATTGGTGATTTATTACCCTTCAGATTTTACATTTTTTCATATTTATTAAATATCCAAGGCATGTTGCATCATGTACATTTAAGAACATTCTGTAAATATTTTCAAAGATGAAATGACACAAAAGTGCCCGATTTAATTGACTTTATTCTATTATAGACATTCTAAAGCAGGTACCCCTAGGTACTATAAAAAACCTTGTCAACATGAGTTCCAAGTGTAACAAGCCAGTATCATATAGATAAACTTATCTTATTGCTGTTGCCTTTCTTAACTCTGGATGCTGTCTGGTCTCAACTTTGCTGCATTGGTTTGTGTTCTTGCTGCTCTCAGTCTCCTTTTGAATAAAATCACTCTTCCGTCAAAATATAACTTCCGCGTTTTTTTTAATGAAATATAAATAAAAATACTATCCAAACCAAATTTGTTGAACGCTCGCCTCAGCCGCAGATACTTGCTCTTCCCCTTGCTTAAACGTCACATAGAGTTGCAGGACGGGGAGACAATTAAGAGCACTGAAAGCTAATCAGCTAGCTAGCTTACTTGTTGTCACGTCAGTTCGCTCCCCAAGCCATAATGTTGATGGCTGTCTACTTTGCTGCTAATCACATTTGGATGATTACAATCCAAACACTGTTACAGTAGGTACCACTGTAATTTTGCCTCATTCCTCTGAGATTCTTGCATGTGACTGAGGCATTAAAGAGTGGGACTACCCAGGATGAACTACAGTGTGTTCAAACAACCACCAGGTAGCATTTGTGAGCAAATAATATTGTATCATCTCTTTCAGACTTATCAGGTTGGTATTGCATTCTTTACGCATTCTTTACTCATGCTTTAAGTGAAAAATGAGTCAAAATTAAACTGGTAACATCTGTAGTTCAGAACCAATTGTAGTTCTAGAGCCTATGTGTCAAAGTCAAGGCCCGTGGGCCGGATCTGGACCGCGGGCCTTGACTTTGACACACAGGAATTATCTATTTGATTAGTATTAAAACCGGCCCGCAGGCCACAGCCGTCCGCTGCTGCTTTGCAATCACCAATACTCCATCATTGTTGGCGCTAGGAATTTTCAAAATGGGGACCCCATCAATTCATAAAAATGGGGTCCCACAGTCAACTTTTGGGGTTCCACTTTTTTGTAACCGTTTTGAAAACAAATGATAAATGTATGCATTATCCTGTTATATCTCTCATTCTATATTGTGTTTTGGTAAAAGGTTGTCATATATGTTACTTAATTAAAAAACCAACAAAAAAAAAACAACGCATTTTTATGCATATGTAAATTTATTTAGTTATAAACATTTATTCACTTCCTTCTTTCCTTCATGGATCTAAACATTACCGCTGCCTGTATTTTTTTTCTATATTTTTATTGTAATATTTTCGGAAAGTGTTTGTTCTATTTTTGGCCAAAGTAAGACAAAGAAAACAATCTGAAGTTGTCTTTATTTTTTAGTTTTAATGCCGTGATTTTAATAGTCCGGTCCGCGTGTGCACAGATTTTCCTCCATGCGGCCCCTGAGCTAAAATGAGTTTGACACCCCTGTTCTACAGTATTTATTAGTAGCCAGTAAGAAGATATATTTTTGACGTGACGGATGTAAACAGAGGTCACAACACCGCACGTATATTACCCGAGGTGGTGGGGCTACAGGATAGTGTTGCCAAATGGGAAACGTTTTCTAAGTTATTTGCATGCATGTTATATAGTTAGTTTACATTACATTTTTAATGATAATAATGTTAGTAAAGGATCTACTAAAAAAACAAACAAAAACGTGTGGTACATTACATGGGACATGTTAGTTTCAAAAAGACAGCCAAAAAAGGTTGGCAGATGAGAATAAATGTAAGGTAAAGTATAGTGTGGAAATGTAACCACTTGCAGGAAATGCCGTCTTGATTTTCTAAATTTTCTTTTGGGGTCTTGCGTGGCAGCACTTCATGCCAATAGAAATGTTACTCCTTTTTTCGCCAGTTTTCCTTTTTTTCTTCTCAACGGTTTCCTGTGACTGAGAAGTAAATAGACAAAGCTCTGGATGCTGTACTATTATGCTCCACAGTCTTGCCTAGCAGCAGTGATTCATTTTAAGTAAAATCCTTTACTGTTCTCAATACATTAATAGAGGTAGCTGTGAATGCTGTAGTATAATTTCCATAGTCTCCCCATTGCTGCAGTGTCCTGTTGTCTTGCTACCTCTCCAATAAGATTCCTTTACCCTAGGTAAACATGGAAAACTGTGCACAAATTTTTAGGATATCAGCGTTTTTTGTTTTTGTTTGTATTTTCACAATTTTAAAGTCTTATAAGCCATCTGTGGGCCTTGATTGATTACTGCAGCCCATTTGTTTGATGCCTTCTATAACATTACACATTATGTCATTTTCCATATGCACATGGACAGCATGTGTTTGATCCGCTTCCTCGCATTATGCAAAATCATATTATCCATCCATCCAATTTCTGGACTACAAACCACTACTTTTTCTCCACGCTTTGAACTTTTTGGCTGTATACAATTCTGTGGGCAATTTGTTGTACGGCATGCCACAGTACTAATGAATTGCAAACGGTTCTATAATGCCTTTGAAAAATACCGGTATCTTCTTTCATCCGCATGCTGCCATGCCAAGTGACGTACAGAGCGGAGGAGCATGTTGAGTGAGAAGTGCTGGACTGCTTTAAAACATGCCTCGCCAAAGGTTGCATGATTAAAGTATTACCACCTTTGCCTCAAACTTAGCTAAACAATTTAATAACAAGCATTCAGATCGACAGGTAATAAAGTTAAATAGCTCCTCTGTTGTGCCCATATAGGTACGTAGACGCGCACATAGCTGTTTGTATAGGCCGTTAGGGACATTATTTAGAATTACCTCTCACATAAACAACTGAACTGTTTTTCTTCCACACACAGTACTGAAACACTCTCATACACACTACTGAAATGTTTTTCTCTCACACACACAACTGAAACACTCTCATACACACTACGGCCCCTCATATGTTTGACTTGATGACAAATATTAGCAGAGTCCAAACCGCCCATTCAAGTAACATAAACTAATACAAGTAAAATGACTAAATTCCTACAATTTGTGTTTTATATTTAACAATGTGTGCTACATGTCTTATTTGTGTACTTTTAGCCAGAGTATTGTTTTTAGTATTTACTAATTATGGCATTTCTCTTAAAGCATAGAGCAAGAGTGGCAACCATAAATCATAAAGTCATAAATGTCAATAAAGCTGTCTATTATATACTAACTTAATCCTAGATTATCGCTGGCAATATCTAATATATAAAATTGTAAAAAAAAATTGTCTTTGAGTGCAATAAAAAAAGACCAATGTGTTTAATGCATATACATTTTTATTTTAATCTTCCAAAATTGTTCTTTTAGTGCAATAAAAAACACGTTTAATGTATCGTAAGATTTTTTGTTTTTTTTGTGGTCCCTTTATTTTGAAAAGTATCAAAAAGTATCGAAATACATTTTGGTACCGGTACCAAAATTTTGGTATCGGGACAAACCTAGTTTCAACTATATGCTACTTCTTTATTACAAGATTTTAACACCCAAACGTACATGTACTAGCCAGACTTTATTGGCTTTCTTTTTCAACGTTATAAAGCTATAAGTATACAGCTTGTGTGTTTTTTTGTATGTTTTCCTATTTGAAATGACTATATACATCCATGTAAGAATAAGAATATAGCACTGTACGTAGCATGTTTATTTAATTTACATGTAGTCTGGTTAAGCTACAATGCTACCTTGTTAACGTATCATTAAATTTGTTAATCTACTGTTATGGGAATTACAGATTATTATATCTACCGTTTACATGAATTGTTATAGCTGTCACTGCGAATAAATGTACCATATTTTCCGGACTATAAAGCGGTATAAAGCAGCACCCACTAAATTTTAGAAGAAAAATTTATTTTTTCATATATTAGCTGCACCGGACTATAAACTGCAGATATATACGTTGTGAAATGAGTTATTTGCACTCAAAATGTGTAAATGTTTATTTACATACTTTGTTTCCAAACAGTGCCTGTAACACAGCAGTAAAACAGTTAATCAAACAAAACAGAAGTCATCATCATGGACCCACTAGTTGCGAAAGCTACCTCTCCAATTAGCTAAACAGACTCAATAACTACACGGCTACGTTTTGGTGGATTTACTAAGGAATTTGTGAAACTAAAACAATACAAAAAGAATGCCATTGTAAGTGAAGAATACTAACACAGACACTCGTAAACTTGTTATCATATTAGCTAATGCTAATGATGCTAGCTTCATTACATTATGATAGAACGTACAAATATGCATGAAAACACAATACAGAAATCACACATAGGACGGTTTAGTAAGTATTACTAGGTTTAGTTATATTGTAAAACTTACAAACGTTGCTTGGAGTGATGAATGAAGAATCTATGCAAGTAGAAACGTAATGGATGACTAGAAGACAGAACCGCACTTGTGCTTCCGGTTCAAAGCACTGCACCTTCAGTGAGCAAACTTGTCCGAAAGATGGCGCCCTAACACAAACAATAACAAACCTTTTTAATGTCTCTACTTGTTTTCAATAAAAAACATTTGCATTATGGCTGTTTGTGAAGAAAAATCCATACATTAGCTGCACCACTTTATAAACTGCAGGGTGCAAAGCATAGGAAAAAAGTAGCATCTCATGGTCTGGAATTTACTGCAGTTTTGGGTATATCCTTGTGTATACTGCCCTCGGAACGAGGCTTGGCTCTGTGCTTCATGTCGGTTGGGTCCAAGTAGATACACCAGGTGTGAATGAATGATGGGTTTCCACTTCTCTGTGAGCGCTTTGAGTATCTAACAATAGAAAAGCACGATATTAAATCTAATCCATTATTATTTGTATTATTATTGTCACAAAACATACAAGTTACAGTAAGCTGGCACTTCTTACTTTTTTAGATAAAGCTGCAGATCGTTGTAGAGACCTATGCTGGTTAATACAACCAGTAATAGATAATTTTAGGTTCTTTAGTTGCACCATTAACACATTTTTGCTGGGACAACAAACGGTGCTACGAAAAATGGCGGACTTGTGCAGGCGTCTTCCTGTAAACTTCTACTATGTGTGGAGATATCAGTTGATGCCACAATGGCAAAACAATGTGACTCAAATGTTCTCATATTCCAAAGAGCTTGTTTGGAACAAGGCAAAATTGTTTTATACATGCATGGTTGTAATTGAAATTTTAGGAACAAAAGGGGATTATAAATACACAAAAATAGGTGCCAACAGATAAGGCAAGTGGGTTGTGTATAATATGGACCCTTTAAGAGAAGACCTTAACTTGTGTGTTCCTCTGCAGCAAAGTACATGTTGTTATCTTCTGAGTGCATTACCTGACTTTCCTAATCTCAATGTAGAGAGTATAGAAGCGGCTGCAAGGTTTTAAAATGCTGAATATATAATAAGCTTCGGCTGTATCATTATTCCGCTAATGAACTCATTATTGCTCTAAGTCCTCACTTGGCACAACTCATTGGAAGCGGTTGCTGAGTTGTACTTATATCTTGAATTGAAGAATATGTTCACAAATAACCCCTTTTTTTGTTACATTGTAGATGCCAATCAGTACTTTCTTATCGTGTACTCATTTTGGTTTTAATTCCCTCGCACTGTTTCTGTGTGATTTATTAGATTAGTTGAATGAAATAAGTGGAATACTTCACAGGTTTATTTCTAAGTCATTCTGGAATCTGCCCACATAAAGTATGCTTGAAATCTGGGATTCTCCACACATTCAAGGGATAAAAAGTCTTTGTTGCAATGGTGCGGGTATTGCGTGGATTCAAAATGTCATCACGTCCGGCTCACTGACTACTGGTGGTGGTTAAGCCAGCGTCTGTTCTCATTGGGAACTCGGCGCCATTTAGCCTTTCTTGAAGAAAAATGCCCTATGCTTGAGTTGTTTTCGGCTGTACGAGCCGTTTAAATCGCAAAAATGATAAATGTTTCTTCAGAGTTCCTCGAGAGGTTATCGAAAATGGCGGAATAGAGCAAGATTTTATTTAAAAAGACGACAAAAGTGCCACGCTTTCCAGAACAAGGGAGCAGAGCCAGAGAATGTATTATTTTGATATAATTTGTATTTCTTAAGACACATTTTTGCTATGAGTGTTCCGTTCAGCACCAACTCGGCAAGTCTAAATAAAAGAGATCAAATGTGAGCAAAACCTAAAAGAGTTTTAAGCTTCTACCACAAACAACGATCATAAATGAATCTTTCAGCACATGCACAATGTTGACATCTATAGTTGCAGTACAGGCCAAATGTTTGGAGGCACCTTCTCATTTCAATGTGTTTTCTTATTTTCATGACTATTTACATTGTATATTGTCACTGAAGGCATCAAAACTATGACACGTGTGAAGTGAAAACCCTTGCAGGTGACTACCCCTTGAAAGCTCATCGAGAGAATGCCAAGAGTGTGCAAAACATTAATCAGAGCAAAGGGTGGCTATTTTGAAGAAACTGGAATAGAAATCATGTTTTCAGTAGTTTCAGCTTTTTTTTGTTAAGTTCATAACGCCACATGCGTTCATTCATAGTTGTGATGCCTTCAGTGACAATCTACAATGTAAATAGTCATGAAAATAAAGAAAACCCATTGAATGAGAAGGTGTGTCCAAACTTTTGGCCTGTACTGTATATTTTGATAAAGATAGGGACAAACACGCATACTCGTAAATGGCGCTTGCAACAGCAAGGGCAGGCAACACACGAGGTTAAATCATGAAATGCAACGATGCATATTTATCCGGGAGAGTCTTGATACCAATTTCCTTAACCCAGCCACACACAAAGAAGTAGTAGACCTCCATGCTTTTCCAAGTTTTCTTCTGTTTTGTCGTGTAGAATAGCGTCTGGAGTTTGGGAACTGCACTGACGAATAATCCTTTATCGTTCCACAAATCTTTTTTTTCTACTAAAGTCTAGGGATCTATTCTATTACATAGTTTGATTTTTTGCTCAAATGTGCTTTTTGCAGGAAGATATAGGCCCCTTGTGTATTCAGATTGTGTGCACGCTGTTTGCTGTACAACAGCCATTTTAGCTTGGTTGACCACCACTGGGTTTCACTTCTGGGAAGAAATCACTTGTCGGAATTCAAGCAATACTCTGAGTACTGCTGTGAAATCCAAAAGAGAGAATTTTTATGAGGACATTTTCTAATTAATACATTTGTCAACTTTTTTC
This sequence comes from Entelurus aequoreus, assembly GCF_033978785.1. Lineage (NCBI taxonomy): Eukaryota > Metazoa > Chordata > Actinopteri > Syngnathiformes > Syngnathidae > Entelurus > Entelurus aequoreus. Next base: position 54,385,815 of record NC_084746.1, read on the forward strand.
TGCATGGAATTGTTCTCTTAGCCCAGTAAATGTGAGCGCTGGCATTCAAAGCCCTGATGTTGATCTCATTGATTCAGTAAACATAGCGTCATCAGCAGCTATTTCCCTGCTCTCCTCTTTTGTTTTCACGCCCCTATTTTTTTAATCTCGGGGGTTGTACGAATTGTGAATACAAATTGTATTTGACATTTCAATTGCCGTAGCATTTGCCTGGATCAAATAGGCATTTCCCCATAGCAAATTTCCTTTATCTGCTGCAGCATGTTAAAATGTATGAACGCATGCTGTTGATTAAGGTTTGTTACTCGCCCTTCTGTCTTTGTACACTAGCTGCATACTTAACAGGGACAAGAGCTCTGACAGCGGCTCAAGCACTGCTATGCTGCCAATTGTCGCTTACGATTCCCAAAACACACTTTAAATTTAATTGTGCAAATATTAGTAGGCTTAAAGGTGCAGCTTGCAGCAGGCTCCAGATACAAAAAATACACCTAAAATGATAAGACACTACCAATGGGTGCCAAATGTGTTGCAAATGGCGGTTTGAGAAAACTGATTTAACAAATACAAGTCTGTGTTGGTCACAATTGGAGGTTGAGCTTTGGAAAAGTTTGCGTTCGGCCCGAGTGAGATGACTTGTGAAAACGTACATGCCTGTTGTGTGTGCATGTTCATGGAGGAGTTGTTTGGGAACAAATACATTTAGAAACAAATCGAACGAACGATCATCGAGCAATTTTCTTGAAAAAGTTTGTGATTGCAATCGGGGATTAATGGCTTGTAATGCCCATCACAAACACTGTATTTTTAGTGCCCCTTGGCTGCCAAGCTAGCAGCTAATTGTGTATCTCTCTACACAGTGTGAGGCCAATCTCCTTGATTGGTAGTAACCACCTTCATTATGGCAAATAAACTTAATTTAGTATCTTAAGTTTCATTATCAAGAATTAGCAAGTGTTAGGACGAGATTAAAGATGTTACACACCGAGAAAACGCCGGAACTGCCATGCTAATAGCTATGTTAGCTCGCAGCTAAGATAATTACAAACAACAGAAGAAATAAGTGCTTGGTAAATTTAAAGAAGTTACAGCAGAAAGGAAGCAGCTATTAAAGGCCTACTGAAATTTTTTTTTTTTTATTCAAACGGGAATAGCAGATCCATTCTATGTGTCATACTTGATCATTTCGCGATATTGCCATATTTTTGCTGAAAGGATTTAGTAGAGAAAATCGACGATAAAGTTCGCAACTTTTGCTCGCTGATAAAAAAAGCTTTGCCTGTACCGGAAGTAGCGTGACGTCACAGGAGGTAATATTAAACCATGTACATGTAACTACACGGTTAATATTTATCAGCCTGGTAAAGCTTAACAATGCTGTTGCTAACGACGCTAAGGCTAATTTAGCAACTTAGCAACCGGACCTCACAGAGCTATGATAAAAACATTAGTGCTCCACCTACGCCAGCCAGCCCTTATCTGCCCAGCTCATCAACACCCGTGCTCACCTGCGTTCCAGCGATCGACGGCGCGACAAAGGACTTCATCCGTGGGTTTGGCGGCTAGCATCGGCTAAGCGTCTGCTAAGTAAGTAGTCCTTGTTGTGTTGCTCCAGCCAGCCGCTAATACACCGATCGATCCCACCTACAACGTTCTTCTTTGCAGCCTCCATTGTTCATTAAACAAATTGCAAAAGATTCACCAACACAGATGTCCAGAATACTGTGGAATTATGAAATGAAAACAGAGCTTGTTGTATAAGATTCTCCAGGCTCCGAATACTTCCCTTGTCCTCGTGACGTCACACGCATACGTCAGCATAATAAAACGTTTTTAACCGGAAGTGTGGCGGGAAATTTAAAATTGCACTTTATAAGTTAACCCGGCCGTATTGGCATGTGTTGCAATGTTAAGATTTCATCATTGATATATAAACTATCAGACTCTGTGGTCGGTAGTAGTGGGTTTCAGTAGGCCTTTAAAGGGGAACTGCACTTTTTTTTTAATTTTGCCTATCGTTCACAAACATTATGATTTTTTTTATAATCCATTCTAACTAAAAAATAAATGTAAATAAAAGTGGATTCCAGCGGAGCCAATGGGAGGTCCTCTATTCTCCCCATAAAACCAAATAAATAACCGTCCAAAAACCGCCAACAATACCCCATTTCCATTTCCATCCATCCATCCATTTTCTACCGCTTGTCCCATTTGGGGTCGCAAGGGGTAGCTAGAGCATATCTCAACTGCATTAGGGCGGTAGGCTGGGTACACCCATTTACATTTCATGATTTGAATATTAACCAAGTATTAGTGATATTGTTATTATAAGCGCTAACGCAGACAAACTATTTATGGTGGTGACATGATCATTACCGCATGTGCCTATGTTTACATCATTAATTAAGTGGTCTGCTGTTTCCTCGCTCCCCTGCACCTTGTAAGTTTTTTGTAGGTCATAAATCATGACTCTCACCTGGACAGAAAAAAGTTGAGGAAATATTCCGACAAGATGGTACACTTTGACATCCAATTTAGATCCAGGAAAGACATGTCCCCCAATTTCTTTGCGAGGATTATGAGTCCTTCTTCATCTAAATATATGAACATCGTAGCAGTGGGCATCCTAAGGACAGCAGACCTTATACAGTAAGTGATGTTTTATTATGTTAGTTGGCTCTCATCAATTCTGCAGTGAGTATTAATAAGTGATGAAGAAAAAAAGAGAACGTTCTGATGCGTTTTTGAAATTAACGTGCCGCATATGATCAAAATGGGGCGGTTAAGCTCGGTTGGTGGAGTGGCCGTGCCAGCAACTTGAGGGTTCCCGGTTCGATCCCCGCTTCTACCATCCTAGTCACTGCCGTTGTGTCCTTGGGCAAGACACTTTACCCACCTGCTCCCAGTGCCACCCAAACTGGTTTAAATGTAACTTAGATATTGGGTTTCACTATGTAAAAGCGCTTCGAGTCACTAGAGAAAAGCGCTATATAAATATAATTCACACACACACACACACACAATACGTAAATATTGAATGTTAATATAAATGGGCCTGTTACTACATTACATATATACTTTAGTATATAAAACCTTAATGGAGGTGTTTGTATGTTTTTTGAATGGCTTTATAGGCAGAATAGAGCGACTTCCATAGGCTCCATTGCAAGCAGACTTTTAAACAAGTTTATTTAATAGTTAGAATGCATTATATAAAACAAATACATCCGTTGTCATGTCTTTCATAATGACTGTGAATTCCAAATAAAAGTACAGTTACCCTTTAACATGAAAATTACAAGTAGATTTTTAAATACGATTCTAGAGAGATAATAAGAAACAACAACTGTTTGTATGTCAGCATTGTCACAGTCAGTACACGACACGCAAGAGGGTGGATAAATTGGTGGTGTCGACACCAACCGTATTATCAGTATATGATCGATAAATGGATATGATCGTCAACATCGATATTTTTATTTTCTCAAAATCTTTTTTTATTGTTTTCTTCGTGTGTACAAATTCAGAGAAAAAGTCCCTGGACACAGGAGAACTTTAAAGGCCTACTGAAACCCACTACTACCGACCACGCAGTCTGATAGTTTATATATCAATGATGAAATCTTAACATTATAACACATGCCAATAAGGCCGGGTTAACTTATAAAGTGACATTTTAAATTTGCCGCTAAACTTCCGGTTCGAAACGCCTCTGAGGATGACGTATGCGTGTGACGTAGCCCGGCGAACACGGGTATGCCTTCCACATTGAAGCCGATACGAAAAAGCTCTGTTTTCATTTCATAATTCCACAGTATTCTGGACATCTGTGTTCGTGAATCTGTTTCAATCATGTTCATTGCATTATGGAGAAGGAAGCCGAGCAAGCAAAGAAGAAAGTTGTCGGTGCGAAATGGACGTATTTTTCGAACGTAGTCAGCCACAACAGTACACAGCCGGCGCTTCTTTGTTTACATTCCCGAAAGATGCAGTCAAGATGGAAGAACTCGGATAACAGAGACTCTAACCAGGAGGACTTTTGATTTGGATACACAGACGCCTGTAGAGAACTGGGACAACACAGACTCTTACCAGGATTACTTTGATTTGGATGACAAAGACGCAGACGTGCTACTGTGAGTATGCAGCTTTGGCTTTTTTTTGCGTATGTACGTAACTTTTTTAAAATATATAAGCTTTATGAACCTTGGGTTAGGTGAACGGTCTTTTGGGCTGAGTGATTGTGTGTGTTGATCATGTGTTTGAATTGTATTGGCGTGTTCTATGGAGCTAGGAGCTAGCAGAGGAGCTAGGAGCTAGCATAACACGTACCGTACCGTACGTGCGCGTCACGTACGTAACTTTTTAAAAATATATAAGCTTTATGAACCTTGGGTTAGGTGAACGGTCTTTTGGGCTGAGTGATTGTGTGTGTTGATCAAGTGTTTGAATTGTATTGGCGTGTTCTATGGAGCTAGGAGCTAGCAGAGGAGCTAGGAGCTAGCATAACAAACACGCAGGTGTTATTATGCAGGATTAATTTGTGGCATATTAAATATAAGCCTGGTTGTGTTGTGGCTAATAGAGTATATATATGTCTTGTGTTTATTTACTGTTGTAGTCATTCCCAGCTGAATATCAGGTACCGTGAGTATGCAGCCTTGGCTGCTAAACATTCGATAACTTGACCGTATGTGCGCGTCACGTACGTAACTTTTTAAAAATATATAAGCTTTATGAACCTTGGGTTAGGTAAACGGTCTTTTGGGCTGAGTGATTGTGTGTGTTGATCAGGTGTTTGAATTGTATTGGCGTGTTCTATGGAGCTAGGAGCTAGCAGAGGAGCTAGGAGCTAGCATAACAAACACGCAGGTGTTTTTATGCAGGATTAATTTGTGGCATATTAAATATAAGCCTGGTTGTGTTGTGGCTAATAGAGTATATATATGTCTTGTGTTTATTTACTGTTGTAGTCATTCCCAGCTGAATATCAGGTCACCCCCGGCTCTCACAGCATCTTCCCTATCTGAATAGCTTCAACTCCCCACTAGTCCTTCACTTGCACTTTACTCATCCACAAATCTTTCATCCTCGCTCAAATTAATGGGGAAATTGTCGCTTTCTCGGTCCGAATCTCTCTCACTTCATGCGGCCATCATTGTAAACAATAGGGAACTTTGCGTATATGTTCAACTGACTACGTCACGCTACTTCCGGTAGGTGCAAGCCTTTTTTTTATCAGATACCAAAAGTTGCAATCTTTATCGTCGTTGTTCTATACTAAATCCTTTCAGCAAAAATATGGCAATATCGCGAAATGATCAAGTATGACACATAGAATAGATCTGCTATCCCCGTTTAAATAAAAAAAATTCATTTCAGTAGGCCTTTAAGGGCAAAAGTGCTTTCAATGAGTAGGTAAATTTAGATTTTGTTTATTGTGTACTATTAACTTTGTTTTGCGTGAACAAATGTTTGAAATAACTAGTTGAAATATTATGCTGATATTGTTGATTTGTCAAAAGCACTCACCATGAATAACTTGTAAAATTTACTGTTAATACAGTACATTTGATCGGTCACGGTATTGGTATCGGCCTATCTCACTCATGGATGATCAGTATCAGAATCGCAGCATAAATCCCTGATCAAAACAACCTTAAAAATAGATGCTATGGTTTCTGTTATGCTGTTCAATGCTTTTCCAAGCACTTTATTGGTGGGGCGTGGCCTACATGGTTGGACCAGGAAGAAGTTGGGTTATATTTCTAGGCAGCCTTCCATCTGCTGTAAACAGCACATTTAAACGTAAATAATCAACAACATACTGTATTTTAAGATGATAGGTCACTTGATCAGAGTTGGTGGTGCCTTTCAATAAAAATGGAGTAAAACATTGGCGCATGACGTATCATTTGGTTTATAAAATGCTTTCTTTTTGAATTTGCAAAGCCAAGAATGAGACAGCGTTGAGTGTGCACGGTTCATAACTGAAACTGTGCACTCATGACACATTTCCTCTCCATTTTATCATACTACATGCAACCTTATGAAACATACTGGTGTGCAAAATCTGTTAATAATATACATGTTTTAAACCAAACTAATTGAAAAGCATTTTAGAAAATATGAAGTGACAGCTGGAGGGAACACACATGCTTACTCTACAGTTGAATTCTGCCAAGCACTTTTACAAGATGGAATGATGAGTCACACAGCCCAGACTGTATGCTGTTGATAGATAAATTTATCGTCTAAACCAAACCAACAGCTATTTTCTCATGGCTATGGTCCACTTGGATTAGCTGACCCGCAAAGCAGGCCGTAACCCGCTTTGGAGAAATCAAAGCACATCTCGATCCGAGAACTTTTTTCAATAATGATCTTCAACTTCATAATCCCATACATTTTTTGTCAGTTTGGAGAAATTCCAAATATTCTGCCTAAGGTTGTGATCTTCCTACACCTTTTCAAAGTGAATTGTCTGCTTAATCCACTGCTCCCAAAGCCTCCCAAATCAGTCACAGAGCATTCACTCCCATATGGCGGAGAGACTCCTAGGGTAGTTGTCGGTTTTGCTTGAAGTCACCATCTCCAATCGTTGACTAGGAACATACTTTGTGAAATGGGATGAGACTAGCGTTTTGTCACTCATTGTACAAAACTCCTGTGGGGTTTCTCTACAAGCATTGGGAATGTTCAAGTATTAATCCAAGACATGTATTGTTTTTCAATACAAGGTGAGTGTTGGATTCCCCACCAATGTCCTATGTTTGACATTAGAAAGAGTGTTGATGAGACACTTTCTCTTTGGATTAACATGTCAACATTAATTTCTGTCTTAATCTGTGAATTTTCATCTGTTTTTTACGAAAGCATCAACAGGCAAGGAATGTGTCCGACTCCTGGTGGATGCTTCTTGACCAAATCTTTTGCTTTTGCAGCTGTTCAACATGAGTAATTGCCTGTGCTCCGGCTGGTGGGATTAGCAGCAGAATTAAGATAAACTAAAAAGGGAACAATTTTGTCGTGATTACATTGGGAGCTTCTGCGGCACCTTACAGCACATACGCAGGGGGATCTGTCCTTTGTCAATGAATGATCTCATCTGTTCTAATGAAACCTTATTTCACTCAAATGAAAATAGTTAAATTTGGTATTGCACATTGTTACTGCAACCAAATGAAACACTGCTTCTTCTATCCCAACAGATACAATAATAAATGAATACATTTTAGTTCCCCATATCTTTGTATTGATCCCTCTTTTTCAAGACCCACTTGAGGAAAGATATATTATTTTTTACTAAATATATTTCTCGGATGCTCAGCATTTTTTCGACTTTGCTTCATTGATCACTGTTGTCTTAAAAATTTGCATCATAACTCCTCTATTTGGTAACTTGCCCATCCTTTGAGACACTTTGAAGAGTGTCTCTGTGTCGCAGCTGCATCTCTTCAGGCCACAGGTGTGTGGTGGTAAGAGAAGTTGGCAAGTCAGATCTGTAACTCTGGTACAAAAACTGGTTTTAAGGGCTCGGTCTGTCGGGTTGGGATGCTGAGCGGGGCTATGCTCGTGCCGCAGCGAGATTTATTACTCAAGTAAAAGTAAGGAGTAGTCACCCAAATATTTACTTGAGTAGAAGTAAAAAGTATGTTGTGAAAAAACTACTCAAGTACTGAGTAACTGATGAGTAACCTGTTCGTTTAATGATGACGGCAACAAATAATGCAGAAATACATAAAAATAGCAATGAGCAAATTCAGAGCCAGGAATATCTCTTAAGCAACTAAAACTTAGACTTAGACTTAGACTTCCTTTTTATTGTCATTCAAATTTGAACTTTACAGTACAGATAAGAACGAAATTTCGTTTCATTAGCTCATGGTAGTGCAGGTTAAAAAAGCAATAAGGTGCAGATATAAATAAATAAATAGGTTACTGTACAGATAAATATAGTGCACTTTTTCATATGCATCCGCGTTTATGGATGTATGTTATATTGTCTTTTTTATTCCAGCGAGTTCATCCATTTTGGGGGGAGTTGAGGGGATAATTATGATGCGTTCAAGAGCAAAAAATAATATATATTAAATAATAATACATTAACATAAAAAAAAAAAAGGCAAATTGAGCCACAATAACTTAACAGCACCATAGGCTCAGTAAACAGATTACAAAGGAAAATAAAAAGTTTGCCTTTACGCAAACCATAAACTGATAGGTGTGGGCTGCACCTGGGAACACACTGATTGGTGTTTCTATGCATGCGTGTGTGTGTGTGTGTGTGTGTGCGACTGTGCGTGTGTGTGTGTGTGTCTGTGAGGCTGCAGTACGTTAATAAATGTCCCCACACGATGTACATTTGACAGTGATTCATAGCAGGGAAGCTAACATCAGCCTACGGTGACAGCCAAAATATCTACTAACGTTATTTACCGCGATGTGCTTTGTTGAGTTCATGTAAACTTAAGCTTGTCAATCATGTGACCGCCTGGCTCTGTTTGATTGGTGAAACGGAGTCCAACGTCACCAGTGATTGCATGCGATTGGTGAAACGGAGTCAAACGTCACCAGTGACTGTATTTGATTGGTGAAACGCAGGCATGGGATAGATCCTACTTTGAAGGTCTGTTTGACAAACCAAAACAAACAAAGCGTGCATTAACAGATCGATAAAAATCAGTAGCGAGTAGCGAGCTGAATGTAGATAAATGGAGCGGAGTAAAAGTAGCGTTTCTTCTCTATGAATATACTCAAGTAAAAGTAAAAGTATGTTGCATTAAAACTACTCTTAGAAGTACAATTTATCCCAAAAGTTACTCAAGTAGCTGTAACGGAGTAAATGTAGCGCGTTACTACCCACCTCTGCTGGTCAATATATATGTATCCATTCATACAGTACTTAAATTTGTTTTCGCGTAAAAGGCGCTCGTTTTTAAGTTGTGGTGGTTTTTATTTTGTTGTGGCGTCATGCCACAATCAATTACATGTAGGGGTTACTTCCTTGACTAAGGAAATCCTTTATTCTTTACTTTAGGATTGTGGATTCTGTCATAACACACTGCAAATGATATACTAACAAAACATTTTAATAATACCAGATTTGAATCGGTTGTTTATCGATACAGTTGCAACCCTGAGGTATTAATATGCATTCTACATCGCGTGTGCCGATAAAGAAAAGACGTATGAATAAGGCTCCGCGAGTGTCTTTAATATAAAAGCTTTGCCTCTCTGTCATTTCTGACATTTTAATGTGACCAAAATAGATGAACCATTAAGCCCGGATGTGAGCAAGATCTGCACTTGCACACAACAAACATGTTTTTCAAAAAGATGGAAACGGTACATCATATTCTCATGCATGACAACCAATACAGGTGGAAGGTGACATCAGAAGAAGAATTTCTTAGATCCCTCTCTCAGACGTCACTATGTTACTGGTGGTTTGAAATACACCAGGAAATTTTTGTCCCTGGTGGCAGCCAATTTTCTCGCCACTTGTACCTTTTACTTGCAGACAGCGCCGTCTCCAGCATCCCTTAGAAGAAACTGCTGAAAGGCCAGCTTTACAGTGTTTCGCGGCATCTGGATGTGACAGTGAATTAATCAGCCGCACAACAGTTTAGGCGGTTGCAAACAAAGGGGCAGCTAAAAAGCCAATACTACCACTAATAATAATAATAATAATAATAGCAATTTAGATTAGTCTTTTCATTACTTTCCATACATTGCAGCAGACTGGCAGATGTACAAGCAAGCGGTTCCATTAGGCTTGGCGAAGGATTATTTCACCTAGTGACAGCTGTGATTTGTGCATGGGATGCAAATGGTTGCATTTTGGTCTCCAGACGTTGTCGAGTTTGATGCAGTTCGCTGCTTTCAGTGAACAAACTATGCATACCAATCACCCACAATGTATTAGCAATGTCTAAATAAATCCATGTGTAGACACAAATGTTCAAAAATGTTGTAATGTTTTTCTATGTAGTCAACTATATTTAACTGCTCTAACTTTAACCCAACCCTAACCCATATCTTGACCTCTATTGGCCTGGTTTTACTGTTCCATAAATGCAAACAAATATACCAAGGTGACCACAATATGTGATTGCTTCTCTTCCAACAAGTTGATATCATATTCATCACAGCCACTCGCTGTATTTCTAGCCACAATGAGAGGCGTTGTAGCAAGGCTGTGTCACTTCAGACACAAGTATTATCAAACCAGCCGAGGACTCCATTAACAAACACATGAACATCATTAATTTATCATCATCCACTTCATTATACAAGTGATAAAAAAATATTTTTCCACATAAGGTTTGTTAAAGGGCACCTATGACGGTTTAAATCTTCATTTAAGACACTTCCTTGTGGTCTAGGAAATATGTTTTGGATAAGTTTTGATGTAAATTTTGCGTAAATGTTGCTTTATAGTCACATTTATGACCTACTTTCTGCATATGTTTGCAAAATGTTTGTTTGTGGAGGCTTTGCCAGTAAAACTCCGCCGCACCCTCTCTAAAAGTATCAGAATGTATCTTTTGAAAATTTACATTGTTAGATATATATCTTGAAGATACAGTCGTGGTCAAAAGTTTACATACACTTGTAAAGAACATAATGTCATGGCTGTCTAAAGGCCTCACCTTTTCTCCTCAAAACACGTTGCTGGGTATTGTGACCAAACAGCTCAATTTTAGTTTCATCTGGCATCACATGGACAAAGATAAGACCATCTGGAGGAAAGTTCTGTGTTCAGATGAAACAAAATTGTAGCTGTTTGGCCGCAATATCTTTGGAGGACAGAAAAAGTGAGGCCTTCAATCCCAGGAACACCATGCCTACCGTCAAGCACGGTGGTAGTATTATGCTCTTGGCCTGTTTTGCTGCCAATGGAACTGGTGCTTCGCAGAGAGTAAATGGGACAATGAAAAAGGAGGATTACCTCCAAATTCTTCAGGACAACCTAAAATGATCAGCCTGGAGGTTGGGTATTGGGCGCAGTTGGGTGTTCCAACAGGACAATGACCCCAAACACACATCAAAAGTGGTGAAGGAATGGCTAAATCAGGCTGGAATTAAGGTTTTAGAAGGGCCTTCCCAAAGTCTGTGTGGACAATGCTGAAGAAACAAGTCCATGTCAGACAACCAACAAATTTAGCTGAACTGCACCAATTTTGTCAAAAAGAGTGGTCAAAAATTCAACCAGAAGCTTGTGGATGGCTACCAAAAGCGCCTTATTGCAGTGAAACTTGCCAAGGGACATGTAACCAAATATTTACATTGCTGTATGTATACTTTTGACCCAGCAGATTTGGTCACATTTTCAGTAGACCCATAATAAATTCATAAACGAACCAAACTTCATGAATGTTTTTTGTGACCAACAAGTATGTGCTCCAATCACTCTATCACAAAAAAATAAGAGTTGTAGAAAATATTGGAAACTCAAGACAGCCATGACATTATGTTCTTTACAAGTGTATGGAAACTTTTGATCACGACTGTATGTCTTGAAGACAATCCTCACCACAATTTATTTCACGGTCGAAAATAAACTTCATGAACATTATATAGATCAGGGGTCACCAACGCGGTGCCCGCGGGCACCAGGTCGCCCGTAAGGACCAGATGAGTCGCCCGCGGGCCTGTTCTAAAAAAAAAAATAAAAAAAAAAGTTTTTTATTTTTATTTTTTATTTTTTTTAAATTAAATCTACATAGAAAAAACACAAGATGCACTTTCAATCAGTGCATCAACCCAAACAACCTCCCCCATGCACACTCATCCACACCCACTCACACAAAAGGGGTTATTTCTTTCTGCTACCAATATTCTGGTTCCCACAACATAGACAACACATCTGCAAGGGACACAGTCCCTGAAGCACACATGATTGTATAGGCTGCTGGTCCACTAACATTTTCATTAATTACTATTTTTTATGTAATTATTTTTATATTGTTTTACTTTCTTTTTTATCCAAGAAAATGTTTTTTATTTATTTATCTTATTTTATTTTATTTTTTAAAAAAGGGCCTTATCTTCAACAGACCAGGTTGTCAATGAAATTAGATTTGTTTAAAGGGTTTTTTAAACCAGGCCCAGTCCAGATAATGTCCAAGTCGGACTCAGCAATACACACCTTCATTCATGTACACAGAAAAAAATTAGGGAACACAACAGATTGCATATAATTTATAAACAAAATTACATTTTCAAAATAAGCATTTATGTACAGTCCAGATTATGTCCAGGTCACTCAAATTAGGGAACACAACAGCAGATATCATATAATCTATAAACATAATTATACTTTCAAAATAAGCCTTTGAGGACTTCTCATCTTTTTTTTTTAATGTTTTTTGGCATCATTATCGTTTTCAACCATGTAACTTTCTAAAGTTAGAAAATACTGAATAAATGTTTTAAAGAAAGTAATACTAAGTGAATATCTGTTTTTGGCCTTAAAAATAAACATTTTACCGAGTACTATAATTAAATTGACTAAATCATGATTGTCAATGAACTCTCCTAAAATAACAGAAACCACATTAAGCTTCATAAACAAACCAATCCTTAAACACATTTTTTCAACTTCCACCCAAAACAAAGACACAATATGACAATACCAAAACAAATGCAGGGTGGATTCAGGCTCCTGACAACAAAATCGGCAATCATCTGACTCTGTCATATTCCATAATTTTAACATTTTCCCTGTGGGTAAGAAGTTATAAATAATTTTAATTTGAAAATAACGATTTTGCACATCGATAGTGGTTTTATAGATTAGTTTGAATATGGCATCCCATGGCAACGGGCAGTCAAAAAAGTCCTCCCATTTTCCATTTGTGTTGTATGAGGCAGCCTTCAAAGATTTATTTATTAAATAAAAATTATATATTTTTCTATTTATTTTAGTTCCTTTTTGCCAACTAGAATTTCTTATTAGAGGTTTACAAACTAATAATTTAGTAGTTCCATAATTAATTATTTGTTTCCATCTTTTCCCAATTACTCCAGTTAGTTGATCAAATGAAAAGCTTGAGCAAGCATCACCATACATAGCTCTAAATTCATCATACTTCATAATTTTACCATTCTCATTGATAATATCATTGACAAAAATGATTCCTCTTTCAAACATATTTTTCCAAAAGAAAGGCTTTCCATCTATTACAATATTAGAGTTCATCCATATTAACTGCTGCAAAATATCGTCTCTTTTTTCTGGCACATAAAATTGAAAACACCACTATGAGTGGATTGTTTCCTTTATGAACCCCGCCATGTTTCCCAGCAGACTCTCTGGGAGGGGATCACTTGTAAAAAAGGATACAATTTCTTTTGATACAGTACATGTTTTTTGTCCAACAGGACATTTATGTACCACTCAATGTTTAAATACATCTTTGGAACAATTGATGCTTTTAAAGACAGACACATAGCTTCAAGGTTGAGAAGTTTCAGGCCCCCATATTCATACTCTTTGTACAAAACCTTTCTTTTAATCTTTTCTGGTTTGCCGTTCCAGACAAAATCAAAGACCCTCCGCTCATAAATCTTAAAAAAGTTTTGTGATGGAGCTGGTAATGACAAAAACAAATAAATAAATTGAGGAATAATTAACGAGTTGGCAATAGACATTTTACCATACAAGGTTAGGGATTTCCCTTTCCATAATTGCATAATTTTGTCCAGCTTTCTTAGTCGATTATCATAATTTACTGAGCCTAGATCTTCCAGATTTTCTGGGACAACAAAACCAAGTATGTTAACTGGTCCATCTGTCCACAAAACAGGCACTTTGCATTCCATTCTAAAGGACGTTCCCTTTAGATTTCCGATCCTTAACTTTTTACATTTATCATAATTAAGTTTAAGGCCAGATTGCTGTGAAAATATGTCCAAAAGATTAAGAAGGTTCCGCAAACAATGAGGAAAAATCTTATCTTTGTGAATCAGCCTTTTCTGACATGAACTTCATCAAGAACAAACACAGAACACGCCTCACTGATGCACATCTACAAGACTCACTCAGAGTTGCAGTGTCAAGTTACACACCAGAGTACAACACACTAGTTAACAGCATGCAATGCCAGGCTTCCCACTAACTGACAAAGAAACAGATAACAGATTTGGTGTCCAGTTCAAAGTGTGACATGATTTAAAAATTTGAGAGTTTACTTTTGTATTTTACATGAGTTATTATTTGTACAAACATGGTGCAAAGTAATTCATGATTTGTTAAAAAAAAATGTTAGTGGCTAGCTAGTTAAAATGGGATATTGTGATTTCACAAGACTGTCTTAGAAGTGATCATTTGAAAATGTTCAATTTGAAAAATGTGCACTTAGAGAAAATATAAAAATAAAGTGTTGCATATTGATATTTATCTGTTTCTATATATATTTATTGTGAGAAAGATAAATATCATTAATTATTAATAATAACAGAGTTAAAGGTAAATTGAGCAAATTGGCTACTTCTGGCAATTTATTTAAGTGTGTATCTAACTGGTAGCCCTTCGCAGTAATCAGTACCCAAGAAGTAGCCCTTGGTTTCAAAAAGGTTGGTGACCCCTGATATAGATTTACCTGGGAACATCATTAGATACATAGCTGCATAAAAAAAGCTGCTTTTATCATTATTAATGTCACTGCATGTCACGCGTCTGTCACAATTAGATACAAATCATACTTTATCCTATGCTTTTTCTTGTGTTTCCTCAAATTCAGCCGGCCTCATACAGAGCTCCTCCGCCTCTGGCTGATAGCTATTCTTAAAGGTGCCATGTGTAATAATGTGTCCAGAAATGGTACTGCAAATGGTCCAAATTCTGTAGTCCCCTCCCACTCTCCATGACTGAGGTTGCCAGATACGCAGCCTAATCCAAATCCTATTCCAAGGAACTTCAAATGGCAGTCCTACGCTGTAGGTTTCTCTTGTTTATGCTTCTTGCAAGATGGTTTACCATGTTATTATGCCGCATTTTACTGATGTCGATTAGCCAAATGTATTTGTAAAGTTACGCAGCAATATTTTCGTCGGGAGTTGGGACCCTGCTAAAATGTTTAGTTTGACCGCACGGACCACCATGTATAATAATATATTATATATTGCATAGTTTGATGGCAAGCCAAGGCCAACAGTAAAATTACCGACACATTTCGTTCAGCATAACCCCATGTTGCATCCAACCTGACGCACTGCATTCTCTTCCATGTACGCACATCACCATCTTTCAGTGCAGAGTGCAATTCTATGATTCTACTGTCTGGCTGTCTTGTTGGCTTTAAGCAACAGTTACGTTTGAGGATTCCTTGCTTCTTTGCTTGTGTTTTCTACGCCAAGCTTTTCCGTTAGTTTTGTCATTGCTTCCCATGCAATCGGCACGCTTTTCTGTTGACTTATTATCCTGTATGATTTGCGAGGAATAAATCATTTCCTTTCCTGCACCTTGCCTCCGGAGTTCCTGCTGCATCTTGGGAGAACGATTCGCGCAGTAAAATGCGACCCAAACGTGACACATTTGTTGCACGAACATACTAGCTTTGTTAGACAAGATCATATATTGTATTGGACAATATAGTTTACATACAAAATGTCCATTTCCATTTATTACAAGTAATAAGAAATCGTAAATGCCTTATTTACCTATCAAGAAGGAAATTAGCAAGTTTGGCATCAGATTAAATAATGTTCTCCGCTTCAATCTTCTCCATCTTTCAAAGGCATCCCCGATACAAATCCTTGTTTTGTTCCTGGCTTTGTTATGAAGGAATTGAGAATCGTAACGACGCCTTTTAGATTTACTAAGGTCTGACATGTTTAGTAACTTTACCAGTGACAGTAGCTCGATGAAGGTGGCGGTGCGTATCTGGCAACCCTGGATGGGACACACTCACAGCCTTTCTAATTGGTCAAACGGTGGAGGGCGTGGCATCAAAATGAGTACAATAACACGAGGGGCTGTAAATCAAATTTTGAAATGAGCATATCCCGGCTGAACTACTGTTATCAGTTATAGAGGTATTCGAAAAGAACATGATTTATTAATGCTTTTTGACATATCAAGGCTATTTAATAATGACTTGACATGAAATTATTACATATGGCTCCTTTAATGTCCACACATAAGTATGTCCATCTCACTGTGATGTCACAATGTAGCCAGACTGCAATACACAGGCATTCAAAACTGTGCTCATACTTACGTCATATTGCATTAAACTTTATAACACAAGTATCTAACATTGTAACAACATTAATAAGTCAGAAAAGACTTAAATCAGCATAAGTTCCCTTTAACGAGGGAGGAGAGAAAGTGTTGTGTGGTGTCAGATTTTTTTTTTTTATGGAACTTTCCGGATTTTGAAAAGGTCAAATTCAGCCAAGACCTGGACAAATAAATAGCTCGTTATGTGTACACACAGTAGTCACATTGACAAACCCTTAACACTTTCCCTTTCCATGCATGCACTTATCCACCCACTGTTTCGAGATGCACACATATTGTATACACGGCAGCCGCCCACACACATATGTATGGAAAACATGTAACACACACCGTAAAGAACATAATGTCTTGGACACTCAAAATAAATTCCGACCTGTGCACAAGAGAGCGATTTATAAAAAAAACAAAACACATAGAAACTATTATTTACTTGTTACTTCTCCAATTTGCACTGTATGCAAGTCACTGCCAACACAGTACGGAATATTTGGGAGCCTCCACCTGAATGTTAAAACTGTATGTTCGGATTATTGCTGTACTATTTAAGTCCTGTAGATGTCAGTAAAGCACTGTTGCGCAGATACTGCAATGACCCGAATGTAAGACAACCCTAAACATAATTGATCAAGACCTGTTTTTAGTTGTACGGGACACGTGGAGTCAAATTAGCATCATAACTGCTTGGCTTACACTTGACAGTTCTTCAACATGTATGTTAATTATGTACTTAGTTACTATATTCACACATTTTGACAGTGTCGTGCAGTCCCAAATCAATTACTGGTATTGCGCACCTATTGGTAATGACAAGTGCCATATTTATCTGCTTCCTCACCTTCCTTTCTCCTTTTTTAATTGTGAATTGCAACCACTAAAGTTAGTTATTTTCCTTTTGCTTCATAGCCAAGATGGCAATGATTGAGCGTGTTCAGGCCTAATTGCTGTGCTGTACAGCACACATTTTGGGGTTGTTCAGTATCAATCAATCAAAGTTCACTTATAAAACCCTTAATCACAAATGTCTCAAAGAGCTGCACAAGCCACAACGACATCCTCGGCTCAGAGCCCACATCAGGGCAAGAAAAATCTCAATCCAATGGGAACAACGAGAAACCCTGGAAGGGACCGCAGATGTGGTGACTGGTGCAATGGATGCCGAGTGGATACGGTTAATAATGTGAGAGTCCAGTCCATAGTGGGGCCAGCAGGGGATCCTCTTGCATGTAGACAAGTCGGAGCGCTGAGACGTCACCGACTGATGCTTAAGGAGTTGTCCACCCCGGGTGCCGACTTCATAATGTGAGAGTCCAGTCTATGGTGGGGCCAACAGGGGATCGTCTTGTATGCAGACAAGTCTGCAGCGCAGAGACATCACCAACTGATGCACAGAGGAGTGGTCCACCCTTTGTCCCAACTTGGAACAGCTAGCGATTCTTCCGTGACAGCTGATCCGTGGCTACCTGATAACCTCTCCACGCAGGAGAGAGGGGCAGAGCAGAAAAGAGAGAAGGCAGATCAACTGGTCCAAAAAGGGGTCTATTTAAAGGCTAGAGTATACAAATGAGTTTTAAGATGGGACTTAAGTGCTTCTACTGAGGTAGTATCTCTAACCGTTACTGGTTTGATTGATTGATTGAGCCTTATAGTAGTAGGTTGCACAGTGAAGTACATATTCCGTACAATTGACCACTAAATGGTAACACCCGAATAAGTTTTTCAACTTGTTTAAGTCGGGGTCCACTTAAATTGATTCATGATACAGATATATACTATCATCATAATACAGTCATCACACAAGATAATCACATTTAATTTTTTACATTATTTACAATCCGGGGTGTGGAGGGGGGGGTAGGTTTGGTTGTTATCATCAGTCATCAACAATTGAGAACAGAGAAATGGATATTGGAACAGTGTAGGTCTGACTTGGTAGAATATGTACAGCAAGTAGTGGACATAGAGAGAGAGAGAGAGAGAGAGAGAGAGAGAGAGAGAGAGAGAGAGAGAGAGATCAGAAGGCATAAGAAAAAGTATCTGCATTTGATTGTTTACATTTGATTATTAACAATCCGGGGAGGGTGTTAGTTTAGGGTTGTAGCTGCCTGGAGGTGTACTTTTATTGCCGTTTTGAAGGAGGATAGAGATGCCCTTTCTTTTATACCTGTTGGAGCGCATTCCACATTGATGTGGCATAGAAAGAGAATGAGTTAAGACCTTTGTTAGATCGGAATCTGGGTTTAACGTGGTTAGTGGAGCTCCCCCTGGTGTTGTGGTTATGGCGGTCATTTACGTTAAGGAAGTAGTTTGACATGTACTTCAGTATCAGGGAGGTGTAGCGGATTTTATAGACTAGGCTCAGTGCAAGTTGTTTTACTCTGTCCTCCACCCTCAGCCAGCCCACTTTGGAGAAGTGGGTAGGAGTGAGGTGGGATCTGGGGTGGAGGTCTAGAAGTAATCTGACTAGCTTGTTCTGGGATGTTTGGAGTTTAGATTTGAGGGTTTTGGAGGTGCTAGGGTACCAGGAGGTGCATGCGTAATCGAAAAAGGGTTGAACGAGAGTTCCCGCCAGAATCCTCATGGTGCTTTTGTTGACCAGAGAGGAGATTCTATAGAGAAATCTCGTTCGTTGGTTGACCTTTTTGATTACCTTGGTTGCCATTTTATCACAGGAAAGATTAGCATCTAGAATGGAACCTAGGTAGGTGACCTCAGTACTGGAGCCCAAATAGAAAATGCTCTATAGCCTTCAGATTTTTTTTGGGCTCTGGGAATCACAAATGAGCCGGAGTTCTTCGAACGTAGATTTCTGGCCGGGACATATGGTACAATACAATCACCAAGATAAGATCGAGCTAGACTGTTTAGTATTTTTCACATAAGTAGTAAAACCTTAAAGTCACTCACGCAGGTGAGCCAGTATAGGTGTAATATGATCAAACTTTTTACCTGTTCTTGTCAAAAGTCTAACAGCCGCATTTTGACAATTTTTTTGTAATTTTGTATTCAAATTAAGTTTTTTTAAATGAGTGATAAAACACTTTAGATTTGCATATCATACAGTACTTGACAGTTGTATGATGACTATGCTTCACTGATCACCATTAACTTAAAATTGACATCATTATCCAGCTACATCTCCTCTGTTGTTTGCTTACTTGCCCAACTCCATGTGTGTGAATGATAGGATGAAAAGCTCTAAATCGCTTGCAGAGTATTTCTAGGGGAAAAAATATTGTCTTGTATTCGGTTCAGTGCCAAAACATCTGATAGAATAGGATAATAGTACATTTCCACCGTCCATAAAGTCTGTAAGTCCAAATACTAAAATAATTAGACTAAATACTTTCCATCTACGTTTTGTAATACAATGGTAGGGGAATCCCTGTTGTCTGTGTCTATACCACTTTCTTACCTTTTGTCTGTAAATCCCTGTAACAGCATGCAGCACATTATTGTTTTTTATCCCCAATATGGCGTTTTAGCACAGTTTGGACAAAAAAAACTAAACAATGAGCATTCTTTGTTTATTGTCACAGGATTTGTCTGCAGTGTATCAAGTTCCTTCACAGCTCGAGTCGTTAACACAATTGTGTTGTGTTACCACAATTGGGTTGTGTTACCACAATGTTCATTACAGCCATTCACATAAATTGTGCTACAGGTATCTCATTATCAGAAGCTAGTCTTTAGCTGTTTATTGTTTGAAAATAATCAAAATCATCAATGGTAAATGCAATTTGGGCTTTTTTCCTCTTACTTTTAATTTTTTTCCCACTCTCTGTGAATAGTTAGTTTTTTCGAGGAGACTTTTGCCTAGCTGTTTTGGCACCAAAAAGAAACATACCCTACTGGTATCATCAGGCAATCTTGGATGTGTGTATTTTGCATTTTGTTGATGTGTTGGACCATTTTATGGAAGTTACCCCTAAAAGGCTGAAAGCGAGCGTTCACAGTGGCATGGCGTTTGATTTATACGGTTTTCCTCCGTCTGCGTGACATGTTCATTGGTGCGGTGGTTATGGACTGGAAGGCTGTCTAGTGGGCAGCTGACCCCCTTCCTCACAAGCAGTTATTTCCCCATCAAAGTTTTCCAACTATTGTGCCTTGAAATGTTGTTATGGTTCCTTGGCTTTGGGGCATGATTTACTGAGAGGCTATTTTACCCCAGATGTGTTTTTTTCTCACTTGTGTGCCTGAATTGCAGTTTAAAGATACTTGAAATAAGGATATGCAAAGAAAAAAAAAGACTTTCTTGTTTGGTGTTATTTGTGTTTTTAAAAAGTATTGTTGAATGAAAATATAAAGTAATTGTCGTAGGCCTATTTTTGAATATTTTAGCCAACTTTCTTTGGTTTACACTTAGCATGATAAGTATTTTACAATGGATACTGCTAAGAACGGTACATTGAACATGTTTTTTAATTAGTAATTTCATAAAAACTAATAATGGGGACCTGCTTTTATTATAACCATGACACGACTCTGACAAAAATTACAATTTGTAATCATGCATAATGTTTGCCTGCCTTCTCGAGACCTTGCATTTGTGCATCAGCATCATTATTCTGGAATGTGCAATGACTCATCCACATCCCGACTGATATATATATATATTTTTTTTTTGCCTCAGCATAATTTAACTCAAACGCCTGATCAGGAGACCTCTTTTCAACGGCTTTGCGGATTGTTGTTTATACAGCCTGTGACTCAGCTCTCAGCAGCACTGGATCTTCTGCAAATTGACTTCATTTTAGTGTTACTCAGTCACATGCTAAACATGCTTTTTGTCTTTTGAAGCTACAGGTAAACAACATTGACATTGTTTTATTTGTTCACATCAACTCAGTTTTAAAGGTTTTTCACCTTCTGTCAAATGCTCCTTCTTAATTAGTAGCCATTGATCAGTTAGTGTTGACAATCAAATGCCCACAAGGGGCAGTAGGTCTTAAAAAAGATCACCTAGCGCACCCTCATTCCTCCCTTGCAAGTCTTGATTATTGAGTCTCCTCAGTGTCTTGAGGAGCAAGTATTATTGTAGATGATCAATCATGCATCGTAATTTTCATTTTCACATTTCACTATCGAAGCAAACCCTCTGTTTCATCCTTTGGAAACAACCCTAGAATAGGGTTCATCCACTAAATGGCATTAAATCACCGCACTGCCCATTGACATGTTTCTATAAATAGTCTGCTGAGTTTATAACTCAGCCTTTTACTGTACATTGATGGCAAAACGGGAAAACGACTAAATCATCGACTAAATCTTCTTTTACAATTGTACCCAATCTTCATTTGCTAACATCATTGTCATTAAAGTAATTAAATCAATAAATAAATAAATACCAATAAATGAAGTAAATACAATGTGAAATGCATTTAAAGGATTAATGAAATTGATAAGTGAATATTACTTTCACTGAAGACTTTTGTTGGCAAGGACGGCGATTAGCAGTAAAGGAGGAGGAGAACCATGCGGACATCAACTCCGTACTTTGCTACGAGTTTAAGTGAAGTGAACTATATTTATATAGCGCTTTTCTCTAGTGACTCAATGTGCTGTACATAGTGAAGCCCATTATCCAAGTTACATTCAAACCAGTGTGGGTGGCAGAGGTAGCGGGTGGGTAAAGTGTCGATCGGCTGTGTCTAGGATGGCGGAAGCGTGGATGGAACCTGGAACCCTCAAGTTGCTGGCACGGCCGCTTTACCAACTGAGCCACGCCACCGTTCTTTTAAAAAAAAAAAAGTATATTGTATTTTTATCAAAGTGCTAGCACTTGCTATTTTCTTTTGCTTCATGATGGCTTATTTTGCATTCATGATCAATTTTAAAAAGCCCAGAGACTGACTCACCAACACTTTGTTAGGGCACTCAATTCCACAAAATAATTTGCGAGCAAACATACTCGTGTTTGGACGTACCATAACTGACACAAAAAACAGGACAACATTTGGGCAGATATGTTCGTTGAAAAGTGACGCATTCAAATATTAAGGTACACTGTAATTGCCAATTCTGCTTTTGTTGTATTGCCTTTGAGCAGGGGTCTCAAACTCAATTTACCTGGGGGCCACTGGATGCAGAAACTGGGTGAGGCTGGGCCGCAAGAAAAGATTTCTTAAAAAAAATCCAACATGCACTTTTTAATGAATTCACCTTCTTTGAATGGCTTTCCCGCCCTAGCAACCATCTCACTCACCATGTAGCTAGCTTTGACTGCTGCATCGCTCTTTTCGCTTGCTTTCTTGACAAAATCTTGTTGCCTCAGTAGACTGGTTTTAAAATTTGCAACCTGGTTCACTCTCTCATCTCCCTGGTATTTTGCATACTCCTCAGCATGTCTAGTTGTATAATGATGTTTCAAATTGTATTCCTTGTGCACCGCAACTTTCTCTGTATCAACTACAGAAAAGAGCCATAAGGATTATTTAGATACTTAGAACACACTAACATATTATTTATTAATTCGGGTTTATTGAAATTACAGGAGCTAGTAAAGTTACAGACATTATGTGTCATGTTTAAGGCTAAAAATAAAACATTACCAGCAAATTTACAAAAAATGTTTGTCATCACTTCTGAGAATGAAGAGCATAGACATAGACATTCACGGGAGAAGCAGCAAATAGGGTGAACGCGAGTCCCTACACAGCTCTGTGCATGCAATACACCAGGCAGTGAGTGACTGACACAGCGCCACAGTCAGCACAGTTCTGTACGTAAACCTGAATCACTTCTGCAGCAGCAGTTCTGTGTGCAGGTCGGCGAATCATGAGTCAGTCAGTAACAGCTTCCCCAGCGGCAGATCTCGGTGTGTGTCAGTTCGCGAACAACACAAGCCCTCAGCACCCAATGAACGACGCGCACAGTGACTGAACGAGAGCCTCAATGTGACGTCCTCCTCCGCGACACAGTCAGTTCTCTGTGTCAGTAGGTTCGCGAGTCCTGATTCTGAATGAGTGAGTGAGTGCAGCGCGAACCTGAATCACGTTCGCGAACGACACAACACTACCGCCCCTCCCCCTCGCGTCACTGCTCAGTCTTGCCATGTCTGCACTGAGTTTCTTTCTGTCTCCTCTACTCTCATAACTTTATGTGTTGAGATTATGGGGACGGGGCGCGTGTGTGTGTTTGTTTTCATGTGGCTTGAGTCAACATTAGCCGTTAGCTTGGAGAATGAATGGAGAACGGATGCCAATGGCATGAAACATATCCCCGCGACGGGAGGAGAATCACTCGCGGCATTGGGGCAAGCAGAACAGAGAGCGAGAGCGTTGTCGTTCACTGAGTGATTCATGTCGTTAATCCGAGGGGAACGAATCGTTCGCTCAGTCCCTCCCCCCACCCCCATGATGAGTAGCTGGCTGCGTCGTTTGCCGACGTCGAGGGCTCAGTGAGTCACAGAATGCGGCAGTTCCACTCATACCGGCATGGTCGCGGCGGAGCTCAACTGAACTGAGAAAGGAACGAATCAGTTCATGAAGTGATTGTTCGTTCGAACGAATCGTTCGCGAACGACACAACACTACTCGCCACACCGTGATTGGTAGATCCCTTCAGCTCCGCACAAAACGCTGTCAAGCGGCATTCATTTAAAACTCGCGGGCCGCACTAACGTTAAACTTTCATATTAAGGTGGGGGCCGCAAAATAACGTCTTGCGGGCCGCAATTGGCCCGCGGGCCGCGTGTTTGAGACCACTGCCTTTGAGTCTAAAAAAGTAATGCTATGTTATAAATCACGACTCTCACCGGTATAGTAGATAGTTGTGGCACCAAGCCTGGAAAATCCCCACTCTACAGACTTAATACTATAGGCTCTCAACTTGGCTGTGAACAAATGGAATGCAGCATAAGACCATCACAACATCACTAGAAAGTATTTCTTATCTGAGGAGCAGAGGTGGGTGGAGTGCCCAAAAACTTTACTCAAGTAAGAGTACCGTTACTATGATAATATATTATAATATGACTCAATAAAAGAGTGGTCATCAAAATAATTACTTGAGTAGAACTAACTTGTAAGTAACTTCTGATTTATTCATCCTCTGCTCAAAAGACCTAACTTCGATCCTGACCTCATGGTAAACTACCGGCCGGTGTCCCACCTTCCCTTTATTTCGAAAATCCTCAAAAAAATTGTTGCACAGCAGCTAAATGAACACTTAGCGTCTAACAATCTCTGTGAACCTTTTCAGAAAGGTTTCAGGGCAAATCACTCTACGGAGACAGCCCACCCAAAACGATGGATGCTGATGCGTCATCTATGTTGCTGCTTCTTGATCTTAGCGCTGCTTTCGATACTGTCATCATAATATTTTATTAGATCGTATCAAAACACGTATTGGTATGTCAGACTTAGCCTTGTCTTGGTTTAACTCCTATCTTACTGACAAGATGCAGTGCGTCTCCCATAACAATGTGACCTCGGACTATGTTAAGGTAACGTGTGGAGTTCCACAGGGTTCGGTTCTTGGCCCTGCACTCTTCAGCATCTACATGCTGCCGCTAGGTGACATCATACGCAAATATGGTGTTAGCTTTCACTGTTATGCTGATGACACCCAACTCTACATGCCCCTAAAGATGACCAACACGCCGGATTGTAGTCAGCTGGAGGCGTGTCTTAATGAAAATAAACAATGGATGTCCGCTAACTTTTTGCAACTCAACGCTAAGAAAACGGAAATGCTGTTTATCGATCCTTTTAGACACCGACACCTATTTAATAAAACCACCTTAACATTTGACAACCAAACAATTACACAAGGCGTCCTCACATCTGCGGTCCCCACATCTGCGGTCCCCTCCAAGGTTTCTCATTGTAGCCCATTGGGTTGAGTTTTTCCTTGCCCTGATGTGGGATCTGGATGTTGTTGTGGCTTGTGCAGCCCTTTGAGACACTCGTGATTTTGGCCTATATAAATAAACTTTGATTGATTGATTGATTATTTAGTAGCTATTTTTTGATTGATCTTGGACTACAACCGTCGTGAGCGTGTGTGTACGTGTGCTCAAAACATAAAAATCATATACAATTTACGGCAACATGTTTTCTCGAGATGGAAGTGGAATTCTTGTAGGGTAATTTTAGCTTGTTAGCTATGTGGTTAGGTAAATACAGTAGAAGAAAGGAATGCTACATGCTAATAAGCTAGCGCTAGTATCTTTCACTGTTAATAAAACACTTTAATGTTTTATTGTGTTTAAATCACACTTGTGGTTATTAGCATTATCAGAGACATACACAAAGATAGTTTTTTCAGGCAACTGTTTTAGGAGGTATCTGCTTACCAGGTTAAAGTTAAAGTTAAAGTGCCAATGATTGTCAAACACACACTAGGTGTGGCGAAATTTGTCCTCTGCATTTGACCCATCCCCTTGTTCACCCCCTGGGAGGTGAGGGGAGCAGTGGGCAGCAGCGGTGCCGCGCCCGGGAATCATTTTTGGTGATATAACCCCCAATTCCAAACCTTGATGCTGAGTGCCAAGCAGGGAGGTAATGGGTCCCATTTTTATAGTCTTTGGTAACCTACCGATCTCAGGGCGGACACTCTAACCACTAGGCCACTGAGTACTAGTAGGTCGTCTCAAACAGCTGTGATGTGCTGATGTCATGTCAAGTACAAGTGTTTTCTTTGGGAACATTCTGATACTTATTAAACAAGTAGGTTTCCATACAAAGCGAAAAATAGAAAGCATATTTACCATCATCATCGTCATTGGGTATCAGGCCTGTTTGCAGGCATTGATGATCAGGGCTCTCCAGTCTTTTCTGTCGTCCGCTCTATGTATGAGTTCAATATTATTGATATTTTCGATAAGCTGCTGATATATGTTGTTAGTTGTCGACCTGGAGCTTTCTTTCCTACTAGTTTTCCTGTTGACATCAGTTTTTCTAAGCTGTCTTTTCTAATGATACTGTATGTCAGAGGAATTTAAGCTGCCTATTTTCGAATCGTTGCATTTAGAGATCTTCTTGTTTTTGCATTTGCCAATACCTCTTCATTACTTTTCTTTTCAGTCTATGATATGCAGAGTATTTTTCTGAAGAACCACATTTCAGTTGCCTATAATTTTCTCAGTTGTTGATTGTTTAAAGTCCAGCATTCACAGCCGTAAAGTAGGACAGACCATACATATGTTTCGAGGACTCTTGAGTTTGGTGTCAATTGAGATGTTTCTATTTCTAAATATGACTTATTGTGTTGAAGCTGTCTTTTGACATGGAAATTTGTTTATCTCTTTTTCACACCTACCATCAGATGTTACTGTGACATATTTACCATATGCTTTAAAATACTGACCTATTTCAGCTTCTATATCTGTACTTTGTTGCTTGTTTGGCGTACGTAAACAGTCCCTCACCACCGGCTTGTTATCCGTCCGCTAGAATGTCAGGCTGCATTTGATTGGTGAAAGGGAGTGAAGCTTCACTTGTATTTAGGTTACATTGGTCAAACAGTGTCATGTGACTGCCAGGCTCCATTTAATTGGTGAAAGGGAGCCCTACAACACTATTGCTCATGTGACAATGCGTACAGGAAGAAGGTTCGCTGACAAATAAATACATCTTTGCAAGCCTTAATTAATACATTATAAATAATTGTGGTATTAATAAATGTAACGATCGAAATGAAACTCAATGTAACGGAGTAAAAGTAGCATTTTTCGTCACATAAATACTCAAGTAAAAGTATAGTGTATTTTGCATTGAAACTACTCTGACAGGTTGAATTTATTCAAAAACTAAAAGTAAAAGTAGCGCCATCTCTACCCATCTCTGCTGAGGAGTGAGGATTAATCTGGATTTACCAGCTTAATGAGAGTGCTGAAAGATAACCGTAACCATCCCACCAGTCGGCATTCCAGAGAGAGTGGACATAGTAAGTTACTATGTTCTTATTTGAAACGTTTAGCAATAGTACTACCTGATAACGCTCCAAGGCTCCTGCTAAGTCTGCAATTGGTGGTAGCAAACACAGAAAGTGCTCTCTTTGCTGTTGTTGTTGTTGACATTGATCTATGCGTTGTGTGAAATCACTGCGCCCAACGAAGAAGTTAGAGTAACGCTTAAAATGACCAAAAGACTGTAAATATTACATGTTACCATATTTGCCTGTTAATACATTACATACAGTATACTGACAGTGTGTATATAAAACAGTGAAGGAAGTTTTTGGATGGTTTTTAAAGCGCTTTATTGGCAGAATAGATAGTATCCCCATTACCTCCACTGTTAGCTGCCTCCCACTAGCAGTTTTTTTACGATTTAAAATGCCAGAAAAGAGATAAACACCTGGGTTCTTGTCTCACATAAGGATTGTGGATGATGGGCGAAATTCCAAAAAAGTGTTTTCCCCTTTAAGGCAGCCCTGTATAGCAACAGGAGTTATAGAGTGAATTGGGTACTACTTCTGCAATATTTGTTTATCAAATAACCACAAGCAAACATAATGATAAAGCCAAAATCTGCATATGTGGAGTTAATGACGAATGCGAGTAAGTTCTTGAAACACACATTTTTATCACAGGGGCATAGCTCAGTGTTGTTTGTATGTAGTGTATCATTGTACAGTGAGACACCAGCAAGATACTCAATGCCCACACACATTGCAGTATGTAGGAGGGAGATTTATCAAGTCCACATTATATCAGGTTTCACTCAGTTTCTATAACTGAATTGCATTTTTCGTCCTAAGGCTAGCTTGATGGTTACTTCACATGTTCACCTTTAAAATATTATTTTGTTTGTTTTCATAAATCCTCTTTATCTTCAAGAGCCCCTGGAAACATCCTCTCCAGATGAATGAAGAAGTTATTCTCTTCCTCCTCATCTTCCTTATCCATTTGCTTGTTCACATAGCTACAAGCAGGAGCCTTCCCCAGCTAATGGTCCCTTGCAAATTAAAATGCTGCAACCCCGAGGCTAAAGTCATCCCCCTCATCAATCAGAATGCGCCCATCATTGGAGCAGCTCATATTGAAATAGACCTCGCCCTGTGTTTCTCACTCCCAAAGGATGTGCGGTCACACTGATAAGTGTGTAAGTAGTAGGAGATGTAAAGACTAATTGATCACTAAAATGAGCACCTGTTCAATATGTTAGGACTCAGTGAACATCTGGTTAAAGTGAGGTTTGAACTAAAAGATGAGCCCCATTAAGTTGTTTTTCTTTTTCTGTGATTGCTGCATCAGATATAATAATAATTTCAAAATTATAGACTTTATTCATTGCAGCACCTGGCAGTACATGGCTAGCCCTGAGAGCATTTATCACGGTACGCAGACTTGTCCATGGCCCTGTATGCTATCAGTCATGGCGGATTGAGAATGGAGAGTTATGAGGTGGAAAAGCCACGTCCTCCTGAACTGCACGCTTCTTCTATCGTCTCTCACTTGGGTGAATTTAAATTAAGTTTAAATTCATGTGTCAGAAATGTTTCAGCGCCCATCCGCAAGCACCAGTCTGGCTACTTTAAGGCCCTTATTGGCAGGAGTGGTTCATTCTAGGACTCTGCCTGAGGGGGTGGCCGCTTCTTGAACCAATAAGGACACAAAGAAAATGGAATTGCATTACAGGCGTTGAATCCACAACGGTACAATACAATACCATATTGTACAATCTACAGCAGGACTATTCAACTAAATTGTTATGGGGGCCACATTTACAGAAAGCTAAGAATCAGACAGCCAGACTTTTCCCTTGACTATTATTCCCATTGTTTATATTTGTGAGACTGGACGTCCTCTGCAGTGGATATTTGATATTTATTTATTCATTTTTTAATGAGTTTTGAAAAATATAAAAAAATAACCCTGTTTTTACAGAAAGTGTTCTGCTGTTTTTAAAGTACCCTACTGCAAAAAAGCTAGTCAAATATCATCAATGTAACAATGTTCTAATGTTTTTAGGAATCTTATGAAAATATTGTAGTCTCTACCAAGTTTTTGGAACTGAACTTGTAGGCCGTTTATTATACATTCTCAAAAGACAGGACAACCGAAATAAATCTTGGATATACTTTAGTCGGTGTAAAGCTTGCATAATGATCTGGATGTCATGATCCTATATGATTTGTTTCAGGCTGTTGTTATTTTCCCGTGTTTCCACCATTATTTTTTGTGAGACTTTTATTTTGTTATTTCAAGTTCATTTTTGCCACCATATGTTACACCTTCCTCATCTGTCAAGGCACACATTTTCCTGGTTACCAACCAGAATGCTTTAAATGTTAACCCTGTCCTTGTTTTTATTATTAAATACATTTTTACCTGCGTTGCGGCTGACGTCACTGCTTCTCGGGGTCCAGACAAACACAGACCGTAACAAGAGCTTTACAGCTATCATTGCCTAAATATATGGCAATGCAAGTGAATACACCTCACAGTGAACATGTCCAACGGGTCAACGTTTAGTATGAGCACCCCTGTTAACAAGCATGGAATTCAACAGAGCTGCGCATGTTTCCTTCTTGTATCCCATCAATGAATCACAGCTCTAAATTGCTGGCAGGACTCGTGCAGCCCCAGCCTATGATGCTACCACCACCATACTGGACTGTAAACAAGACACAATTATCTTACTATTTACTTGTGTTGCCAGCTATTTACACAATAATGGCTGTGATTTGAGTCACTTTCAGTGGATAGTAGTTCATACTGCTATACAAACTGTACACTGATAACTCTATAGTGTACCCACGTTTCCTTTCTATAGTATTGTCCCTTGAAAAGACTGATAAACACGGTCACTGACTTGTGGGGTATATTCACTTTTGGGAGATTTGTTTTTCAACTTTTATTTTGACATTAAACAGGGGCTATGATGATTTTATTTTACATTTAAAACACTTCCTTGTGATATAGATAATACAGTATGTATTGGATACATTTTGGCACAAGACATCAAATTCTGGTGGCGTTCCCAGAATGCAAATTAAACCACATCCTACCCTCTCGAAAAGTATCATAATTTATCTTTTGCAAATGAAAATATATATCTTGAAGTCGTCATTGTTATTTTTTTCCCCCAAACATGAGCTAAAATAAACTCCATAAAGAATATATGGATTCACCTGGTCACATTATGTACACCTGCACACACGATTCAGACTCAGCATCAAAAAGGCTTTTTTTTCCCAGCAATATTTATGTACCTGCATATTTTGCACATCGGTGACTCCTATTTCTGTGGCTTAGAACTTGTTGTGGTATACATAACATGTTATGGTGGTTCTTTGGTCAAAATGTTGCATAGATTATGTTTTGTTGACTGCTTTCAAGCCGCTTTTTGATTGTCTCTTCAGGATGCGCCATTTTGTTAGTTGGTTGGTTGGTTGGTTGAAATTTATTTCAAACATGTATACAGTATCAATATGATACCATCCATCCATTTTCTGCCATTTGTCCCTCTTGGGGTCGCAGGGGTGAAGGAGTAAGAAGAAGCAAAGTTTATCTAATCCTCCCCCTTTTTCACTTCATAGCAATTACTGACACATACAGTATGTTCACTTCCTGTTTTCAATTTGTACCCAATTTACATCAATTCATTGTAAATACAACAGTTGTCTTCATAAATAGTTAGTCAATTATGATTCACTTAATAAGATGGGTAATATTATTTTCAATAATCATAATTCTTCTTTAGTAAGCGCTTGGAGTTTCAACAGCCTCTTAAACTGGATCATATTAGCACATTTTTTGATATTTTGCTTAATTCATTCCATAATTTAATTCCACATACTGATGTGCTAAAGGTTTTAAGTGTGGTACGTGCAAACAAAGGTTTTAAATTAGATTTTCCACTAAGGTTTTTCCTCTTTTGTTGAGAAGAATTGTTGTACCTTCTTGGGTACCGTAGCTGGTTATGATTTGCTTTGTGCATAATTTTAGCTGTTTGGAAATGCACCAAATCATTGAATTTCAATATCTTTGATTTAATAATTAAAGTGTTTGTATGTTCTCTATATCCAACATTATGTGTTATTCTAACTGACCTTTTTTGTAACACGGTTATTGAATGAAGTGTACTTTTGTAGTTATTTTCCCAAATTTCTGCACAAAAACTCAAATACTGTGTGGCAGGGGTCCTCAAGTACAAATCTTGAAGGTCCACAAATGTTATTTTGAAACAGGCTGGGTCCATTTATTATCGGTCAAGCTTATATAGTAGCAGGAGGTAGGTAGTAGTTTAACATTTTCTTAAAATTAACAAAAATAAAATAAATATCCAATAAAATACTTGAAAGATTTTCTTTGAAACAAAAATAAATAAGAACTTAAATAAAACTTTCAGTTTTAACAAAAAACAAATACTTTTAAACACAACCCTCCTATCCCTGGAAAACAAATGACCTCAACAGATCTCATTCATGTGCAAATATAACTATGGTAAAGTATATCTCCATTGTGTATAACACAGCTGCTCAATGGGAGAATTGGGCTCTTGGGGTTGAAGCCAAGACTTTGAACTTTGGCACAAAAGGTGTGATGGCCAGTAGGTAGGATGAAAACATATTGCTCTGTCCATTCTTCCTTGAAACGTCGGTTTTCCCTGTCCACCTTTCTTTTACCAGCCTGAGCCAACTTGGAGCATGCCATTGTGATTTGATTCACATTCAGTGACTGACGAGTGAACAGTTAGCGAAGTAGCGATATGAGACAACTGTATGCCTGCAGCGAAAGGTTCCATGCATGTGGCATGAGCGCTGTATGACCCAGGTGGTAACAGCCTATCAGCACGTCGTTGTGATAGAGATGACAACCCATACTCTGATTGGCTGATTCCGCAGCCAATCAGAGTGGCGTTCTCTCGCTCTCACTCGTCTCTCTCTCTTTCTCTCTCTGAGAGAGAGAGAGAGAGAGAGAGAGAAGAGAGAGAGAGACGGAGTGAGTGAGACACGGAGAAGTGTAAACGAAATGTGGAGATATTTGACTAAAAACAGCAAAGAACGTTGACTTGCGCTAGCGATAACTCAAAGATGAATACAATTATTATATTTTTTTATAATAATTATAATTATTAAAAAAATATATATATATTTTTTTTTTTACTATAATTCGTGCTGGGTCCGGACAGACACGTCACTGGGTCCGGACATGGACCGCGGTCCGCCTGTTGAGGATCACTGCTGTATGGTAACACTAGCTAGCAGTAGAGAATATGAAGTGATTGTTGGTCCAAAACATATTTTGCTTTATTTATTATGGAAATATTTCTTGCAACCTTATGTTGTACATTTCTAATATGAGATTTCCAGTTAATTTTATCATCTATTATTACACCCAAAAATTTGATTTATTTTACTCTTTCAATGTCAACTCCGTCTATTTGTATTTGTGTTTGACTTACTCTTCTACTGTTACCAAATACATAGCATTATTTTATTTTTAACTGAGATTCAAAGATAGTCTGTTGTTGTCAAACCATCATTTTAATTTGTTAATTACTTCTGTTATTTGTATTAGCTTCTATGTGTTCTCTCCTGAACAAAACACAGTTGTTTCGTCGGCAAATAAAACTCCCGGGTGACTTTAGAAATGTCATTTATATTAATATTGTTTTGGTTAACAGTTTTGGTCCCAGTATTGATGCCTGGGGTACACAGCAATATATCTGTAGCTCTGTTGATATATTTTCACCTAGCTTCACCTATTGCTTCCTGTTGGTTAAGTAGCTTCTTAACCAGTTCAAGACCAATCCTCTGATGCCATAACATTATAATTTATTAATTAAGATATTGTGCTTAATTGTGTCAAATACTTTAGTTAGATTCATAAACATTGCTGCTGCACACTCTTTATCATTTATTGCGTTGGTAATTTCCTCTGGTATTTGAATCAATTACATAGATGTTGAAATGTTAGCTCTGTATTCGCATTGGTTGTCCGCAAGTGTTCCTCTTTTGATTATGAATTTGTCCAATCTGTTTTTGAATATTCTTTCAATGATTTTAGAAAATTGTGGAAGTAAAGAAACAGGTCTTTAGTTTGTGAATTGGTGTTTGTCTACGGTCTTATAAAGTGGTACTACTTTTGCTTTTTTAAATTTTTTCTGGGAATTTGCCTGTTTGAAATGATAGACTGCTGATATACATTAAAGGATCTGAAATTTCTTCAATAACTTTTTTTATCGCTTTCATATCAATTCCATGACTGTCAGTTGAAGTCTTGGATTTGCATTTCTTTACAATTTTGATTATTTTCTCTTTTTTCGCATTAACAAGGAGCATTGAGTTGGGATTTCCATCTATAGAGCCATTACAGTCTTCAACTGACCCGGTAGCTGAAATTATTTGCTCTAGGTTGGTTCCAATATTTACAAAGTAGTTATTAAAGTGTTCCATTACTTTGTTTATTATGGCAGTTTTTTATGTTTCTGTATAAGAAGTATTTAGGGTAATCCTTCTTAGCACTATTTTTAATTATAATATTTAGTATGCCCTATGTAGTTCTCATGTTATTTTTGTTCTTGTCTAATAAATGTCTATAATTGTATTTTCTACATGTTCGTAGTCTGTTGGTTAGCTTATTCTTGCATACCTACTTTCTGCCTCTATAGATCTTTGTGTTGTAAATGTTCTATACAGTATAATTGATTTTTTTTCTGACAAGCTTTTTTCAAGAAGTCAATGTTGAAGTCACCACATAAAAAAATACTTTCTGATTGATTTCAGTGAATGTTGCCTTAGTCCAGTCTTCGAACATTTCAATGCTTGACTTAGGTGTTCTATATATGCAGCTGATTAGTATATTTTTACTCTTTCCATTACATATTTCAGTGGTTATACATTCCAAAATATTATCAATCTTAAATGACATGATTTTTTTACCACATGGTAATGCAAGTTCTTAATCACGTACACAGCTACTCCTCCTCCGTTCTTGTTGGTTCTGCTGTTGTAGTTTAGTTCATATCCTTCTTAATCACAGTCTATTCCTTTTTTATCTACAATATAAGTCTCTGAGATACGCTAATTTGTATTAGAAAGGCAACAGTGGAGGATGCATGTGCATGTATGAGACATTCTGCCCACAACAAGAGGAAAGTGGAAAAGAAGGAACTTATTGACTAAAGCGCGGACTACAATAGTGGATTTGCCCTAAGCTGTTCGGTTAAATCTCCATCATATATGGAGATATCCGCTGGGAAAAACGTTCCAAATTGGGCAAATTCCAAATGGTGGAAGGAGAAAGTATGAAGGAAAGCAATATTGTTTAATAAATATATCTGCCATGCCTCCATGGTTTGATTTAAAATTTCCAGAATTTATGCAGATCCTAAATACACAAAAAAAGTACCAATCGGTAAGAAAAGGTGATTTTGCATAATAGGTCCTATTTAATGTCCAAATGATAACATTCATATTGCTGGGATGGCACAACATAGCCAAACTGCAAAACCCCGCGAGCAGAGGCTTACTTATTTGATACTTTGACATTGTTAAACACAAGTATCCAACATTGCAGCAATATTTATAGGTCAGAAAAACAACATTCATCATAGGTCCTCTTTAATCATTATCCGCTATGTACTGTTGCTTAGCATGTGCATATGCATAATGTTAGAGTTGAATTCTGAATTAGAGGCTGGGGTTATTTCACAATGAAAGCAGGAAAGTTTGATAGATGTCTAAAGATGGAAAAACATGTTCACACAGTTTCCAATCTCTGACAACTATTCTAGGTCCCTGCTGCTGTTGCAGCTGACAGGGGCAGATCTGGACTGGGATAGATAACAAATGGCTTATTTGTCTGGTGCTAACACAATGATTTGTGGCTTGGTAGCTACTCTTTGATGGCTTGGGTACATATTGGTATTAGAGTTTAAACAGCACCATATGCATTATGCCTTTAGTCACTCGCTATCGCTAGGAATTAGGTAAATATACATTTGTAATGTAGCTATGTCATGTCGGTACATGGGTTAGTTTAGTTTAGTTTAGTTTATTATTTCTTCGGTCTGTGGTCAACAAAATAAACAAACAGTTTTACATAAACAAGCAGTTGTACATTCATAAATTGACAATAATA
>NC_084746.1:54726102-54806102 GCF_033978785.1 Entelurus aequoreus
ATAGTTATCACTTGTCCTTGTGGGTCAACGAAATTGAGTGAATAAATAAATGATGGCCATGTAAGGAGCGTTCAGTCGCACAATGTGCTTTGTATTGTTTGGACTGACGCAACCGCTGAAGGGCCACTGTTTGTCATGAGGACAGTAAAACACACACAAAGTATTGAAGTACACTCATAATGACTGGATTTTAGACAATCGATGCATTATGAACATGTAGTTCTAAAACTAAAACATTAAAGAGAGTTACTAGTGTTGTGTTGTTTGCTTTTGAGTTTATTTAAATGTATCACTCACGGTTACACATACTTTAAGTTGGCTTTCTTTGTGGATAATACGTTATTAAAAAGGTAATCCAGAGACATGTCTGTTTTTAAGTAAATTATTTTTGTGAGCACCAGTAATGTACAATGTCACTATCACCAGTAATTGTGTTCTCTTTGGAGACATTTTAGCGCCGTGTCATGTGGTTCAATAATGTGTGAGCTCACGGTTTTTGTTGAGTTCTTTTTTCTTTTTTTTTAGATAATTGACTTGCATGGCTTTGCTTTTTCAAAGCAGTTAGTAACTTAATGACTTGAAGGATTAAAGACTGTACTGTTTGTTTCAGATTTACCGCACTCACAGCTTGCGATTGCTTGTAAATGTGTAGTTTTTCAAAAGAAAATGTCTTTCAAATGTGTTCAAATTTGAATATTAAAAAAACTTGTACAACAGTTTGGCTGTGGAATTAGTGAACAGTGATTGGACAACAACCAA
Source organism: Entelurus aequoreus (assembly GCF_033978785.1). Lineage (NCBI taxonomy): Eukaryota > Metazoa > Chordata > Actinopteri > Syngnathiformes > Syngnathidae > Entelurus > Entelurus aequoreus. The sequence continues at coordinate 54,726,862 of NC_084746.1, forward strand.
CAAACAATAAATGCACGCATCTGATTACCATATTGAGCCGAATATAAGACGGTATTTTTACCCCTGGAATAAAGTCGGAATTTGGCTTATAGTCTAGATAAATATACAAGCAAATCAACAGGTGGTGCCTGCCAAGCAAGCTTTTCTTCCTGTCACTCACACCCACCAGTAATCCAGACACACACTAAAATAAGGTTGGGCATGTTATAAAACAAAGTTATGACGCTGGATTTTAGTGGTGATGGAGCAACGTAATATAATAAGTATAATATGGTATACTTTTATTGCAGTCTGCTAGCTGAAAACATGATTTTGTCTAAAAACCGGTCTTGAAAAAGAGCGGTCGTCTTATATTCGGGTCATGTGACATTTGTGTCCCTGCAGAGGTAAAATTAAATGAAGAAACACACAGAAATACCATTTATTGTTTTAATACCCACAAAATATAAATGGGTTGAGGGAACCAAGTGACTTGTTTTGGTAAAATATTAAATAATAATGCACACACATGTTGAGTCTGAGTCTGCCGGCAGTTATACCACAGTAAAAACATGTTTAGTTGTTCTATTAAAGTTCCTCTAATAAACACAACATTGTCACTCACTTGTTTGTAAAACATAACATCTGGGCTATTATCTTAAAATAAAACGAAGCTTAAGTTAGCAAATGAAATACAAAAGTAAGAAAGTGTTACCTGGAATTCAAACATAAATGGTTTCATCTGACTTACATGCTCCCCTTTAAATGTAATGTAAATGGCTTACCATCCGTGTGGCTGATGGCTTTGACCGTAAACACGGTGCCACAGCGACATGGCTGACTGAGCCTCACAGACCAGTTCTTCGACATGTCGGAATGACTTCAGTAACGTGTTTCCTCAGTCCATAAATATTTTGATGACTGCATACTAGGGGTGTCCCAATACAACTTCCAATAGGAGAACTATTGTTGGCAGATACAATTTCAGCATTTATCATACATTCTTTTATTATTGTGTAATGTGGAGTGTTAGAAAAGGCTGAAATTACTTGGAGAACAGTACGAAAAACTGACTTATTTATAATTAATCATCTGGAATGGACTTATGCGGTCTTTATCTGTTTTTTGGAAACAGCTATAGACCACAATTATTAAGTAAAACTCATGACATAGTAAGTCGAATGACTTTAACATACTTTTGCTTTGGAGACTTTGTATCTATAAGTTATACACAACACAACTATAATTATTTGATACTTGTTTGTATTGACAAATGTGTTTTAGAAGGAACTATTGTTCATTTAAGGACACTTATTATGTATGTCTAGCTTGTGAGCTTAGCTGTTGTGTACCTGCTAGTAGCCTATAGCCTATCATGTTTAGTTCTTGTAAATGACTTGACTAAAAATACAAGAGAACACCAACTGTGTGTGCTTATTGAAGGACATTTAGAAGTGAACTGGCTGTCAAGCTTTGCAGACACTGCAGGACTGCTTGTAATGGAGCGCTTACATCAGAATTGTTTTTTGCGACACCCCTTACTGCATACTGCACCAGTAACCTATCACACAATAGCTGATGCTTTTTTCAATACAGGTGTAAATACAAAAAAAGGTTAAAAAAAAACATGATCCACTTTACAATGCTGAGTAATAACTACATGTCTAAATACCATGTAAACCTACATCTTCCACTTAGAGGGGATGTCTTTGTTTTGCTTTTTAGACCACCTCTATGGCTGGAATGTTCACAACAAGAGTAGTAGAGGTTTTAGTGAGGAGTGGCTTAGAAATGGCGTTATGATGTCCTTCTCCTACGAGGACAAGTTGATTTTCTTGACCCCGTGGATTTCCTGATAAGAAGGAGGACATAAAACAAACCCAATCAAGCCATTACATTTCTAGGAGTGGCTTGTGTTTTTACAGCATAATCACTGTAGTTAAATTGTACAGTGAATTGAATTCAATGTAGTGTTCAAGAGCGCTAAGAAAAAAGGCACCAGGTTGTGAAATGTTACTCACTGTTAAACAATTAGCCTTTTGGTTGATACTATTAGTATATATCTCTTGAAATTAGTCTGTTATATTAATATTATTCTAGCTCACTTATCAATACTTTGACGAATTCTGCATTTCCAGTAACTAGGTTAGTATTGTAAGGAATTATACATTTAACAAGTAAGCTTTATTAGCTACTAGCATGACTGAATATCAAAAGAGTGTTAGTCACCTCCAGAAGAGCATCTCTTAGCTGCTCATAAGCGTCATCCAGGTTGTCGTTGACGATGACGAGGTCAAACACGCCAGCTTCTTTACCTACACCAAGGTACAAATTCACCTTTCGGTTATAGACTTTCGAAAACAAACAAAAAACTGACTTACTAAATTCGATTTCCGCTTTAGCTGCGTTCAAGCGCTTCTGAAGGTTTTCCTCTGACTCTGTTTTTCGGTCTCTTAAACGGGTTTCCTGAAAAAAAGCAAAAGAAAATTAAGACCACGATTCATTCATTCATAACAAAGGATAATCACAACTTGTTTAAGTAGGTAATGCAGTGTTTTTCAACCACTGTGCCGCGGCACACTAGTGTGCTGTGAGATACAGTCTGGTGTGCCGTGGGAGATTATCTAATTTCACCTATTTGGGTTAAATATATTTTTTGCAAACCAGTAATTATAGTCTGCAAATGATGTGTTGTTGTTGAGTGTCGGTGCTCTCTCGAGCTTGGCAGAGTAACCGTGTAATACTCTTCCATATCAGTAGGTGGCAGCCGGTAGCTAATTGCTTTGTAGCTATAGGAAACAGCGGGAGGCAGTGTGCAGGTAAAAAGGTGTCTAATGCCTAAACCCAAAATAAACAAAAGGTGAGATCCCTTAAGAAAAGGCAATGAAGCTTAGGGAAGGCTATGCAGAACGAAACTAAAACTAAACTGGCTACAAAGTAAACAAAAACAGAATGCTGGACGACAGCAAAGACTTACTGTGGAGCAGAGATGGACCGCGTCCACAAAGTACATCGGTACATGACATGACAATCAACAATGTCCACACAAAGAAGGATAAAAACAACTGAAATATTCTTGATTGCTAAAACAAAGTAGATGCGGGAAATATCGCTCAAAGGAGGACATGAAACTGCTACAGGAAAATACCAAAAAAAGAGAAAAAGCCACTAAAATAGGAGCGCAAGATAAGAACTAAAACACCACACACAGGAAAACAGCAAACAACTCAAAATAAGTCAGGGCGTGATGTGACAAGTCGTGACAGTACACCTACTTTGAGACAAGAGCTATAGTGATGCATGGTTGGTTATGGTTTAAAGTCATATCCAACAATTGCAACAACGACTTTTTACTGTCAACTGAGTTTTGTTTTTTAATGATTTCTGCTGGTGGTGTGCCTCCGGATTTTTTCCAACGAAAAAATGTGCCTTGGCTCAAAAAAGGTTGAAAAACACCGAGATAATGTTTTCTCACCAGGATGTCCAAAGACGGAGGTTGGATGGAGATGTAAATAGGATTGAGGTCGGTTCTCTTGATGTTCCTCACCCCCTGCATGTCTATATCCAGTATACAGATGAGGTTGCGGTCCTTAACGTCTTGCACGGCCGCTTTACTCGTCCCGTACAAGTTCCCGGAAAACTCTGCGTTCTCGATGAAATCGCCCTTGTTGATGGCGGCCTGCATGGCTTCCCGCGTGACGTAGTGGTAATCTGGGTGACACAACAGGTCACAAGACACCGGTGTGAAAGTTGTGAAAATGACCGAAAGAGGAGAAGGTGAGCTTTACCTTTGCCATTCACTTCTCCGGGTCGCGGATTTCTAGTTGTATCTGCGTGATGAATAGAAATCATCATGATTACAACATTCAGACAGTTTTCCCCCATTCATTTAAAGAATTCTCTTGAGGATGAAACATTTGCTTAGGCCATGTCCACACAAACACTTTAAAAAAACTCATCCTTTTCTATGCGTTTTGGCCTCTTGCCCTCATGCAAACGTGTCCTTTTGTACCTCAAAACTCTTAAACGCTGGCCAGAGTCAAGATAATATATCACTTTATTGACAAACAGATGCAAACTTATAATGCTAGGAGTGTCTGTTTCCATTTTGTGCAGCGTTGTGCAAGCTTTAGGCCAATTTTGGAAAAAAATCAAGTTTGGGCTGATTTTAAAGATAATGTACATGTCATTGTAGGTCGAGTATATTACAATTAACATTATCATTTTAACAGAGGTGTAATGCCACCAAGTCAGATGTGCCTGCTTTTTCCAGCTTCTGATTGGACAAAACGAGTATGATGGCGGGTGAGTGTGTTTTTGTGTAGTGTTTTGATGCGTGGGGATGCAGATAATTTTAACGTCGGACATGTGTTTTTTTTAAATATTTTTGTTTTTGTGGGGTGAGGATTAGGGGTTCTTAACCTTTTCTGACCTCAGGGCCTAATTGTTCCACTTCAGAGGGGCCTGGGGCCCACTTAATGGGAACTGCACTTTTTGGGGAATTTTTCCTATCGTTTACAATCATTGAGAAAGACATGACGACGGATGGATTTTTTTTTAATGCATAAGAAATATTAAATAAACGTAAATAAAATACCGCTTACAGCATAGCCAATGGGAGGTCCTCTATTCCGCCCATAAAATACAATAAATAACCATTCAAAAACCGCCTACAATACTCCATTTACATTTCGTGACTTGAGTATTAACCAAGTAATAGTGATATTGTTATTATAAGCGCTAACACAGACTTAACTATTTATAGTGGCGCCATGATCACTACCCTGTGTCCCTGTTTACATCATCGAGTGGTCTGCTGTTTCCTTGCTTCCATGCTCCTTGGAAGTTTATTGTAGATCATAAGTCATGCATCTCACCTAAAAAATAGGTTGCTGAGAATGTAGTCTGACAAGTTGAGACACTTTGACAGCCATTTAGGACCCGGAACTGGCAACAACGACACGAAAAGACACTTGGTCCCTTCTGCCTCACCACCCCGTTTCTCCGTGAGGATTATGAGGCATTTTTCATCTAAATGAGAGTATATGAACATCCCAGCAGTCTGCATTCTAATGACAGCAGAACATGTACAGTAAGTGATGTTTTATTATGTTTGTTGGCTCTCATGAATCTACAGTGAGTAATAATCAGTGATGAAGAAAAAAATAGCAAACTTTAAGATGCGTTTTTGAATTAATTAGTATGGCGGTACTTAATTAGTACCGGTATATACCGTACAACCCTAACTGACACAAGTGGTGGAAAAGTGTGTTACAGCTGAGTACCGCTGCGGCCCAAGTGGACAAAATATGTGTGACCCTGTAACTATTTGGTATTGGGCCAAAACGTATGCAGAGTATCCATACAACAGAAGAATAAGTGCCTATTACGTTTTAACAAAAGTGTAGATAGAACATGTTAAACAGAAAATAACCAGATATTAACAGGAAATAAACAAGTAGATTAATAATTCATCTTTTATTGCTTATCCCTCATAATTTTGAATAAAATAACAAAATCAGAAATGACAATGTTACTGCATACATCAGCAGCCAAATTAGCGTTAGCATTGGGGGAAATAATCGATTTTTAGATGCACCGCAATTCGGACAAGGACGATTATAAAATCGATTTGTAAATGTCGATAATCGATGTATTTATTGTAAATAAAGTGATTCAGACAGTTGTAAAATTTGGCTGACTTCTGCGAGCCACCTCACAGAGAGATCCGACCAGCTCCTTTAATATAGGGCACTTATGTTCCGCTTTTGCACACGTTTCCATTAATTTATTAAATGTGATGGTAATTAATTTAACTGTTTCTTATTACAAATGCACTGTTTTTAAAAGTTGCTTATTTAGTGAAACAAAAAGAAATGTAAAACTGCATCAATATACATAAATTAAAGATGCATCAATAATCGATTTTTAATCGAATCGTAGCTTCATGAGGTGCCCAAAGATTCCCACCTCTACTACTAACGAAAGAGAAGTTGTCTTGTATGGTCACTTAAATGTCAAAATTATTATTTCATTGCAATTAAAAATGTATGTTTAATGTATCATAAGATTTTCTGTTAAAATAAAGTATCTAAATATATTTTCGGACCGCTCCCAAAATATTGGTATATGGACAACACTAGTGTTTAGTGGATTGATAGACATATAGAATTTTCACCTTTTAAAAATTAGACTACTGAAATAAATTAACTTTTAACGATATTCTAAACTCAGTGAGGCGTGCCTGTAGTCATGATGACTTACGTGAGACGCTGAAGCCAAAGACGCTGCTGTATTCCTTCATCAGCTTCTTGTACAGAGTGCTTTTCCCCGTCCCGGATGGGCCGCTCAGCACCACAGGCCTGGGTCCAGCCATAGCTGAAAGAGACGTCAGAGAGTCAACCTCATAAAGAACGAAAGACGTGTAATCACTGGAATTTTAAATGTTAAACGACAGGTTTTCAATCTTGGAAAACAAGCTGATAAGCCAGGCGCACCTAACGAGACTGAAATGACACTTGGCAGAAGAGAGGCAATCACTATGGAACCAGGGCGCCCTCTAGGACCAATTACTCACTAATTGCAGAGACATATTCTGCTTGTGGAAACACAACACAACAGTGAGCAATCCAATCTTACCTCGTCTATCCTGTCACACGTTCTAACCAACGGCAGAAAGTAAACCCTTCTTCCTTCCTCGCCCTCCCTCAGTGCACACTGATTCAGCCAGGAGAGAAGTCAAGTGATTGCCACAAGCAGCAGAGCCAGACAGGGAGGGAGGGCAGGGCCATGTTTACACACACTAGTAGCAGTATGGTCCAAAATTAACACCTAACATAACCCCAGCCATCAGAAATGTGCCGTTGTTTTCCTTCTATTTAGCAATGAAAAAATAGATGCAAAACACTTTTCAGTGCTTACACTATATTGCCATAAGTATTTGGCCACCCATCCAAATGATCAGAATCAGGTGTCCTAATTACTTAGGCATGGAGACTGTTTCTACAAACATTTGCGAAAGAATGGGCTGCTCTCAGGAGCTCAGTGATTTCCAGCGTGGAACTGTCATAGGATGCCTGCCACCTGTGCAAAAAATCCAGTCGTGAAATTTCCTCGCTCTTAAATATTCCAAAGTCAACTGTCTGCTTTATTGTAAGAAAATGGAAGCGCAACTCAGCCACCAAGTGGTAGGCCACGTAAACTGACAGAAAGGGGTCAGCAGATGCTGAAGCGCATAGTGCAAAGAGGTTGCCGACTTTTTGCACAGTCAGTTGCTACAGAGCTCCAAACTTCATGTGACCTTCCAATTAGCCCCTTCCTCTTCCAACATGACTGTTCACCAGTGCACAAAGCAAGGTCCATAAAGACATGGATGAGAGGGTCTGGTGTGGATGAACTTGACTGGCCTGCACAGAGTCCTGACCTGAACCCGATAGAACACCTTTGGGATGAATTAGAGCCAGGCATTCTTGACCAACATCAGTGTGTGACCTCACCAATGCGCTTTTGGAAGAATGGTCGAAAATTCCTATAAACACACTCCACAACCTTGTGGACAGCCTTCACAGAAGAGTTGAAGCTGTAATAGCTGCAAAAGGTGGACCGACATCATATTGAACCCTATGGGTTAGGAATGGGATGGCACTTCAACTTCATATGTGAGTCAAGGCAGGTGGCCAAATACTTTTGGCAATATAGTGTATATCGAGTATCCGACGATTAACAGAGGTTAATCCACATGACGCCTAAATGTTTACTGCAAGTATAAAGTATGACAACAAAATACACTCATGAAGCAAAACAAAATCACAACATTTACAAGCCGCTTGTCTTGTCTCTGAGAGCCCGAAGCAGCCAAGTTGTGTTTGCAGGTGCAAATGACAAGAGTCATTCTTCCTCGCCTCTTGAACGCTTGCCTTAAAAGAACCATGGGGAGCTCCTTTCTTTGTACATGCAAGTGAAGAGGCTGCAACAGTCCAAATAGCTCTGTTCTACAAATAAACATACACAGACTGTTTTTGGAACTATTATTTTCTACCTACTGTTACAACCACAACTTCTCAAAAGACAACAATTGTTTCAGTTAAACATTAGACACTAATGTCATTTTGATATTGATATTGTCTTTATTTTAGGGATGTTATGATCGTGGATTTGCTGATTCTGATACCAATCATCCATGAGCGAGATCAACCGATACCAATACTGATCACATGTATTACCTGTAAATGTTTCTATTTGTTTATGGTGAGTGCTCTTGGTAGTTCCTGTTTCTCTTTTGTTACATACATTTGTTTGAGCAAAACAAAGTCAATAGTACACAACAACTAAACAAAATCTAAAACTACTATATATTATTTAGTGTAGGGCTGCAACTAACAACTAATTTGATAATCGATTAATCTGTCGATTATTACTTCGATTGATCGATTAAAAATCGGATAAAAGAGACAAACTACATTTGTATCCTTTCCAGTATTTTATTGGAGAAAAAAAAACAGCATACTGGCACCATACTTATTTTGATTATTGTTTCTCAGCTATTTGTAAATGTTGCAGTTTATAAATAAAGGTATATATAAACAAATATAAAAAAGGAGCCTCTGCGCATGCGCATAACATAGACCCAACGAATCGATGACTAAATTAATCGCCAACTATTTTTATAATCGATTTTAATCTATTTAATCGATTAGTTGTTGCAGCCCTAATTTAGTGCAATTGTTTTTAGTATTTACCCTCAAAGTCATCCTGTGTCCAGGGAGTTATTCTTAAAATGTGTAAACAATAACTAAAACAATGAAATATTTTGAGAAAATACAAATATTAATGTAATTCTTCTAGTATTGGTCATATACTGATACTACCCTTGGTATCATCAACACCACTAGTTCATGGATCGATCCACTCTCCTCTTTTGTGCTGTGTACTGACTGTGACAATACTGACACACCAACAGACTTTTATTAATTTACATGGTAATTTCATGTTAATATCTGCTTACTTTCTGCTCTTTCATTTACACTTCTTAAACATTACTGAGCACTTACTTTTTCTGTTGTTTCTAGCTCACTTAGCTATTAGCATGCCTGCTCCTGCTTGCTCTCAGTGTGTAACATGTTTAGCCTCGTCCTCCAATGATAATGAAACTTGATAATAATACTGATACTTGATAATGATACTTAAGATACTAAGAAATTTAGTTTATTTTCCGTTGTGGAGTTGATTAATATTAACTTAGTGGAGCAGTTCCACACTGTGAATGGAGATACACAATTCGCTGCTAGCTTGTCAAAAACAAATACAATATTAGCCAGAGGGGATCGGCATTGAAAGGTTTTAATCGACAATGACGATCATGTACTTTTTTAAGAAAATCATCCTATCAATTGGCACATCCTTACATTATACTATACAGTACTTAAATGCAGGACTGCAGCTACAAGGTGCCTCATTCATTTGACTTCATAGCTAATATTCTTAAAATAGTAATTATAATCTTAATTTCAATATACAGTATAATAAATTAGTTAAAGTGGTAATTACATTTTTTGTGTTAATTTCATTTATTATATTATTATAATTCAGTTGTGGGCCATCAGGGCCAGCAAAACATTCTCTACTGACCTAACATAACCAGAAATCATGATGATAATTAAAGATAAAAGTAGCTTTCCCTAAATATCTAAAAGTATTCATATTTTCCTCATGTCATATTATATTCCTTCCAGTGCTGTTGTTTTTAGTTTAAAGTCAGAATTCAGCTATCTTATGTTGCCATGCTGTATGAAGTCTGCCTGGGGCAGGGGTCGGCAACCCGCGACTCCGGAGCCGCATGCGGCTCTTTGACCACTCTGATGCGGCTCAGCTGCATACTTGCCGACCCTCTCGATTTTTCCGGGAGACTTACTGATTTCAGTCCTCTACAACCTGTCGTCGCGTCCGCTTTTTCACCATACTATCTGCGTGCCAGCCAGTCACATGTTGTATGCAGCCACTGCTTACACACGTAAGTGACTGCAAGGCATACTTGGTCAACAGCCATACAGGTCACACTGAGGGTGCCGTATAAACAACTTTAACACTCTTACTAATATGCGCCACACTGTGAACCCACACCAAACAAGAATGACAAACACATTTCGGGAGAACATCCGCACCGTAACACAACATAAACACAACAGAACAAATACCCAGAATCCCATGCATCCCTAACTCTTCCGGGCTACATTATACACCCCCGCTACCACCAAACCCCGCCCACCTCAACCGACGCACGGGGGGGGGTGGGGATTGAACAGGGGTTAATGCATGTGCCTAACAATACGAAGGTCCTGAGTTCAATCCCGGGTTCGGGATCTTTCTGTGTGGAGTTTGCATGTTCTCCCCGTGACTGTGTGGGTTCCCTCCGGGTGCTCCGGCTTCCTCCCACCTCCAAAGAAATGCACCTGGAGATAGGTTGATTGGCAACACTAAATTGGCCCTAGTGTGTGAATGTTGTCTGTCTATCTGTGTTGGCCCTGCGATGAGGTGGCGACTTGTCCAGGGTGTAACCCGCCTTCCGCCCGAATGCAGCTGAGATAGGCTCCAGCACCCCCCGCGACCCCGAACGGGACAAGCGGTAAAAAATGGATGGATGGATACTCCCTTTCTAAATCAGCATCTCTAAATCTCTTATTTCTAGATGGACATTAGTGTGACTGGGGATACATTTTAAAAATATATCTTTATGATGATTAGTGAATGTATACATACAAATATTATAGACTGGTTTACATAATTTGAAACATAATTCAATTTTTTTACGACACTTTTTGGAGTTACAATTTGGTTCCATGAGTTCGCCATAGAATGTGCCTTCATTATAATTTAATTTTCAGGGTATGTAAGATTCCCCTGAATTTGAGCCAGACTGGATGTTGAATTTAACATGAAACATCCAAAATGTGACATATTAAACTGTTTATATCTTTATTTAATCCCATTCGATTAGGTAGCCATTGTATTGTGCTTATGAAGGACATTCAGTACATGTTGATGTCTAGGAGGATAATGATGAAAGTTTGGTTTGACGCCTTGTTGGGTTCAAATGTGCTATTTAAAACAATACAGCACTGTTGCAGAGTAATTTGAGTTTATCAGTATAGGCTGACTCTCATTCAAAGCACGTGCACTGAAAATGGCGAATCATGTGAGCTTTATCAGGACCCGGTGATCAAGAAAAGTCGCTTTCTTTTTCAAATCCACTGTAAACACGACACGGTTAGAAAAGTGTTATTGCTTATATAATACTTTAGCATGCAAATCTCTTCCTGGTAAACACTAAGCTGCACATCTTTATTGTCAGTTATCTCTTGATTGTAACTCATTTGATCACGCCTTTATAACCAAGTATTTTACTTTCAGAATGACGTAAGGAGAAATAAAAGGTTGTCAGTTGCAGAATTAGATAGATAGATAGTTCTTTATTGATTCCTTCAGGAGAGTTCCCTCAAGAAAATTAAAATTCCAGCAGCAGTGTACAGAATTGAGATATAATTTAAAAAGTAAATAATGGAGGTATAAATGGAAATACAATAGAACATATAACAATAAGAATAAAATTAAATAAAAGTAAGAATACAAATATAACAGTAAAAATAAGAATATAACACGTGAAACTAAGCAGTAGTGACCATGTTATGAAAATAAAAAAATTTAAGATTATATGAAAGACGTGATGTGTATATTGCACCTTTAAAAATGTATTACACTGTTATTGCTGTTTATTGCACTGTTTTTTGTTGCAGTTTATTTCAGTATTGTTATTGCTTTATTGTTATTATTCACTAGCTGAACCCGATCGCCGTCTGAGTTTCATGCAAATAGGCAAAACACGCAGGAAGTCACTCAAGTAACAGTGGTTCTTTTCAGTTAATCGCAAAAAAAAAGCCTGCTTCAGCATCTCAATGGCAGTCATGGCGCATTAGAGATGAAATACACGTCGTTTTTATCAAATGAAAACATATGCCTACCTGAATAGAACCTGGCAAAATGTCTCATATACATTGGCAGCTGTTTGCACTTGACAGCCTGAGGACGTCCCAGAAGGAATGTTTTAGTCGTCCATTCTGTTTCCTTGCACCGACAGCCATTGGGTTTTGTTGTGCTGTTAACGTCATCATTCCGCGACGCAACACAAAACCGCGTTAAATGTACATGCGGCACGTTTTGTAAAACACAAAAATAAACTTTTGCCACTTTTTATTTTTTCTTCAATACTTACACTTAACATATGGATAGTTTTTACGTGCTTTATCGAAAATAATAATAATAATAATAATTTTCGCTGTGACGCTAAATAGTGAGACGTGAGACTCCAGTGACGTCAATACATGCCTTTCACAAAAAAAAACGTTACCACTCGGAATTAATGTAAATATTTTTGTTCATAAAATTGTGGTGGGAAAGCTGCGCCACGTCCCTCGGGGAAGTAAGCATTGCAAAGCGAATAAGTACCCGGATGAGAGAACAACGACGCTAGGCCGCGGCTAAAAAGCTAACAAACGGAGGAGACGCTAGCACGTTTAGTAAACCGTAACGTCATCGAGGCCCACAAATGTTCGGTTCTTCGAGGTCCGGGGGGGTTCGAGGAGGCCAGGACCAGTTCAACTGGGATGATGTCAAAGTGGACAAACACCGAGAGAATTATCTTGGTAAGTGTGTAGCCAATGCTAACCGTTAGCAGCTATTACTAGCTTGAAAGCTAACAAACACGAGCAGACAGGTAGTAGTTATATATTATACTTGCATTCATACACAACGTGTTTAATGGCGCACTTACCTTCAATTGCTGCGTCCTTCATCATACAAAATCTAGATTGTTTTAAATGCCGCTTTTTGTTTAGTACAGCCTGCAGCTTAAAAGGTTTTCATTGCTTCCGCCGTGTTGAATCACGTATATTGGTGCCCCCCTTCTTCACTTGTGTCAACATACCGCGGCTACGTGGAAGGCCACCGCCACTTTTGCCAAATTACCGCATTCAACTGTGCAACTTCATGTAACGTCATTTATCAATCAATCATCAATCAATCAAAGTTTATTTATATAGCCCTAAATCACGAGTGTCTCAAAGGGCTGCACAAGCCACAACGACATTCTCGGCTCAGATCGCACATCAGGGCAAGGAAAAACTCAACCCAATGGGATACAATGAGAAACCTCAGAGGGGACCGGTGCAATGGATGTCGAGTGGATCTAGTTAATAGTGAGAGAGAGTCCAGTCCATAGCGGGGCCAGCAGGGGATCATCTTGAGTGGAGACAAGTCAGCAGTGCAGAGACATCCCCAACTGATGCACAGATGAGTGGTCCACCCCGGGTCCCGACTTTGAACAGCTAGCGAATCATCTGCGGTCATCTGATAACCTCTCCACGCAGGAGAGGGGGGAAGGGCAGACAAGAGACAGCAGATCAACTGGTCTAAAAAGGGGGTCTGTTTAAAGGCTAGTGTATACAAACAAGTTTTAAAATGCTTCTACTGCCATTATGTTCTTTACAAGTGTATGTAAACTTTTGACCACTACTGTATGCAATAAGAAGTGATATAACTATGTTAACTAATAATTATGTGTTCTTTAATTAGAAAATCTAAAAAAAAACATCAATACTTGCAAAGTATGTTAGATACTGTCATCAACTGTCACATTTTCTACCATCAAAATCTAATTACCATATTTTCAGAAATCTAACCCCAGATTTCCACGAGATGCGGAACGCCAGTGAAACGGAACAGCACCGCCCTACCGCCGTTCTGTTGCAGCTTCGCAGTGCAGCGAAATGGCGTGGAATTTTTCGAGATCTCGTGAATCTGCGCGTATCCCGCGATAAAGTAAACACAGCAGAACGTCTTGAGCTTTGCCGCCCTTCAGTACCCACAGGCGGGCGCTTATGTGACGGCCTTGACTTGACTCATGGAAAAGACGACTGTTTGCCTTGCAAAACGACAGCTTTATTTTTTGTAACAAGCCACAACACATGACTAACATCATTCCTAGCGAGCGTTGTACGCACACACATTTAATTGAATGCCTACAAACCACTCCCCTGAGTGTAAAATACGATCTGCCTTGAACATGGACTATTTTATTTTGAAGGTAACCCAGATAGTTTATTTTCAATCAATCAATGTTTATTTATATAGCCCTAAATCACAAGTGTCTCAAAGGGCTGTACAAGCCACAACGACATCCTCGGTATAGAGCCCACATACGGGCAAGGAAAACTCACCCCAGTGGGACGTCAATGTGAATGACTATGAGAAACCTTGGAGAGGACCGCATATGTGGGTAACCCCCCCCCCTCTAGGGGAGACCGAAAGCAATGGATGTCGAGTGGGTCTGACATAATATTGTGAAAGTCCAACACATCAGCGAAAGTCCAGTCCATGGTGGGGCCAGCAGGAACCATCCCGAGCGGAGACGGGTCAGCAGCGTAGAGATGTCCCCATCCAATGAACAGGCTAGCGGTCCATCCCGGGTTGGGAGCAGAGTAGAAAAGAAAATAAAAGAAACGGCAGATCAACTGGTCTAAAAAGGGAGTCTATTTAAAGGCTAGAGTATACAAATGAGTTTTAAGATGAGACTTAAATGCTTCTACTGAGGTAGCATCTCTAACTTGATTGATTGATTGATAGTTTATTTAAGCAGATTTTAGCCAAGTTAAACCGTTGGGTTGTGGCGACCGGCAAAAATTGAAGCCCTACGTCTATTTAGCGCAGGGATGTGAAATGTCCCAGCCATATTGATGCTGTTCTGTAAGCGATGGAAACGGACACATTGACTTGAATAAAAACGTAAGGAGTCTGTTGCCGTGGTGATGACGTTCCGCAGCCATTTCGCATCCTGTGGAAAACAGGGGTAAGCCGCTAGGTTTTTACCAAGATATAAACCCTGCGGCATATATAAAGGTGCGGCTAATCTATACATTTTTCTTCACTAACTGCTAAATTATGAAATGGATTAGGTAAAAAAATCAATGTACTAAACTGATCCATGAAGAAAAATCCTGATAAACATCTTGAACCTTTAATAAAAAAGGAGAAAATCTTATTAATCTCATAAAAGATAAAGACATCAATGATGTTTCTGTTGTGTTGGATCAGCCGTTGTACTTTCATGTTACAGGTGCCGTTTGCAAAAAATTAAGGTATGTAAATAAACATTTGCAAAATCTTTATAAGTTAGTATCTCATTCACAATGTACCAGTGTATATCTGTGGCTTATAGTTTGGTGCAGCAAGTATATGGAAAAAAAAAAGTTTTTCAAAAAATTTGTGGGTGCAGCTTATGTACCGCGGTGCAGGTTATAGTCTGGAAAATGCGGTATCTCTAGTATGCACCATCATCTCCTCGTTGTCGTTCATTGTCTGTTTTGATGCTGCGCGCCGTTTGCAGGAAATTCCTTGATGGCTCCAGTGGGACGCTGGCAAAAAGGCAAAGATCTGACATGGTACTCCAGGGACAAAAAAGGCAGCAGGCCCCCCACCAAGGAAGAGGAGCTTGCCGCTGTCAAGGCTGCAGAACATGAAGCGTTGATGGCTGCCTTGTAAGTGTAATACTAGATAAATAGTCCAGGATTAAAATACAGAATCTTCATTTGTCATGTTCAATGCAGAGGACACAAGGTCATAAAGAGGCAACCGACTGGACTGACCAAAGAGGTATTGTACCGTCACCTTTCCTATCTTAATATTGTGGTCGCATCTAAGTTAGCAAGCAATTTAGAAGACTTGGGTGTGCTTATAATTACACAGGATTTGGCAGACATCTGTAGGAGAGATGAAGATGATGGTGAAGAGAGGAATGTGGATCGAATCTCTGGATTGGGAAGCTCCAGGTGACTCTTTTTTTTGTCATCTTAAAGCATATTTTTAAACTTGAACATTTGAAATATTCCTTAGTAAAACGTCACACTCTAGTTTTTCATGAGGTCGACACAAATGGTAAACACTCAGCTCAGCTCCTTGTTTGTCCCCCTTGACATTCGGTCTTAACAAACAGCTTTTTTCAGGTGAGAGCTGTTCTCACTTGAGTCTGATGAATAATGTGTGTGTGTGTGTGTTTGTGTGTGCAGTGCAGCATCACGCAAAGTGGTCCTCTCCCAGCAGGAAAAGGAAGCGGTTAAAATGGGATTGCCAGTCTTTACGGTAAAAAGACACACACAGAGAATATAATAACAAACATCAGTGTTTCCCATACATTCAATTACATTAAATGTGGCTCTGCTTCTTCACCTTCGCTCATAAACACATTATAACGAGACTGTTTGTGAATGTAGCTTGACGGTACAAATCCATGCAGCAGGTGGCGGTAATCATCGTAACTGCATACACATCTGGTCTGCCAGAAAATAGAAAGAAAGAGCAGGAGGGATCCTTGTCTTTTAAAAAAAAAAAAACAACCAGCAACAAATCTATTTAAGAGACTTTTGGAGACTGATATGCTGATGTGGTCCCTCCCCCAGTCTAAAAAGCACTCACAGGCGACTGCGTCTTGTATGTGACATTAAAAAGACAAAAAGAAGCATCAGTAGAAAGTTTGTTTATTCAAATTAGAGGATTACGTCAACTGACCACCCCCACAAATATCTTGCATTTCTGTGAGAAATACTGTACATATAGATAAAGCTACATCCATCCATCCATTTTCTACCGCTCGTCCCTTAATGCATAATACATAAACTATTATAACTGCACTTCCAGCACCACAAGACCAGCGTTCTTCCAGAAACTTCAACAGCAAAGTCATCAGAGAGTGTAAAGAAGGAAGAGGAGACTGAACAAAGGTAAGAAAGCATTAGCTCATTAACCACTTATACCACAGGTGTCAAACTGAATGCCCGGGGGCCCAATCTGGCCCTTCACATCAATTTGTGTGGCCCCCGAAAGCGTGGCAGTATGTGTAAATAAAGTACCCTATCTTTTGTTAATAAATGTTTTACAAAAATAAATGTACTGTGTACACTTTAATCATCATTAATAATAAAATAAAATATTATATCATCATACATTTCAAAACAATGTTATTGTTCAAATAAAGATAAATACTTAAATATCTGCTTGACTTATGATTTCAAAGCAAGTAATCCAACAAACTGTTCATGTAAACATTTTACAGTGAAACCTTTTTTACAGTAAAATCCACTTTCAATATAGAGTAATGATACACTATAAAACACAACAACCATAGCTTCTACAGTATAAAAAACCTGCATTAATTTTTACTTAAAAAAACGGTGGTACTGTTTTTCCATTCCATATAATTTAATTCCATGTATTTTTTTTATTTTATATGCTGTAAAAAAAAAAAAACTGCAAATATTTTGATAAAATTGTGGCGACTGAGCTGCCAGTTTTATACAGTACAATCTAAAGATTTGGTTTTGTACAGCGTACGTAAAAAAAGACAGACAATTATATACACGTTTTATATATACACATTTATATTCATACTGTATATTATTCACTGTTAAAAGCGGCCCTCTGAGGGCAACCATAACTGCGATGTAGCCATCAATGAAAACAAGTTTGACACGTTTGACTTATATCCATTACATTAGGTACACAATGTAAGGATTTCAGATACAGTCGTAATGCCTTTGCAAAGTTATTAATGCTGTTTAAATATGATATTTAAACCTGCACAGCGTCATAATGACTGCTGTGTAATGTGCTTATTTAGCTACACCAGGCTACATCCTTTCTCACACAAACCTATTGTTACATTTATCATTTTGTTTTATGTAAACAACTTATCATTTGATTATGTAGGCAAGGAGTGTCCAAACTACCCGCAACAAGTTTTTTATTGACTTATAGCATGTTCTAAAATATAATTCAATTAAGAAAAGGGGCATAGTGTGATGAGAAAAAGTTGAATTTCTAATATCTATAACTATTGTTACTAATGATAATATGCTTGGTTATCTATAACACATAGCTGATATACTACTCCTTAAAATAGGTGTTTGCAACTTTTACTAAAGGGCGCTAACTTTCCAAAGTGTTGTAAGCAAAGCTCTGGTACTTTACTGCCCTCTTCTGGCTTTGAGCATGTTACTACACCCCATGTTATGCACAAAACACACGCACACACACACACACACACACACACTAGCTTTGTGTGTTGTCAGCTAATTAACGTTTTGCTACTTACGTTAGCTATTATTGAATGTATTGTCCATTATAACAACAAGATGTATGTGCACGCTCTCAGGGCGTGTAAGTGTGTACAAGAGAGCGATGATAGCCAGCCATTAACCAGACTAATTATTTGTTATTATTAGTAATTGTTGAAAAAATATAGACATTTTAAAAAAAAAAAAGCTCTGTTAAACAACCAATGGTAACATAAGATAGCCGGTGGTGTTCTTGTAACTTAGAGTCAATTTCAAACAGCCACTTCAAATTATCTACATGGGTTTCAGCCTGCTTTAAAATATGAACCTTTGCCCCCGAATCCTTTGATATTTTAGTACAACTCCGAGGCGGAAAAGTTTTGGACCCCTCTGGTATGGACGTACCTAAAAAAAAGTGTCTATAGATATAGCTGGACAATGACGAGTTATGCTTACTTTAACCCCCTAACGTTTTTAGCCAGGAGAGCAAAAAGAAGAAGAAAGAAAAGAAGAATAAAAAGGAGAAAAAGAAGAAAGAGAAGAAGAAGAAGAAGAAAAAGAGGCAAAGAAGCGATTCGTCGTCGTCCGATTCAGATGACGACAAAAAGAGGTTTGATCATTTTATCTCAAATTTTTTAAATAATACATTTTGAAACAGATTTTTTTACCGTTTATTTTCATTGTATATTTTTTTCATGTATGGGGTAAATTTTTAAATTATGATTTGAGTATAAGATATTTTTAAATTATACTTTCCTGACAGTTAGGAAAAGCTTCACTAGAGGGAGCTGAAACGTCACTAAAGCTCAAGCCATATAAGTTGGCTATTTGCAGTGTGGACTGTAGTTCTCTGATAAATCACACATTATAGAGAGAAATAATATTTCCTTATGAAGTGACCAAAGGTCATTTACTATTTACTATTTACGTAACTGAAAAGAGGCATTCAGTAATGCTTGGTCAATTCATTGTATTATTGTTTATTACTGACAATGCATAGTAATGCTTGATTGAAATATTTGTTAGTGAACTGTGAACTGAATGGCTTAATGAAATTATGCAATCTGAAAAAGACTAATAAAAATGGTTGCATAGAAGGTTGTAAAACGTAAAAAATATCTTATTCTTGTACCTCGCCCTCCCCGCCCCCGGCATATCAGAAGCCACTTTGAGCCACCCAGTCAGATTATTTGTTGTCTTGTTACTCTTCAGGCCCCGAAAGGACCACCACCATCATAATCCATCATACCACAGTCAGAGCGGAGCCAGACCCTATGACAGCCATTCAAGGGGGGCACTAAAGGCACAGCGACAACCCGCCTACCCCCGCCACCGACAGCAGCGCCACGACACAGACTCCTCCGACGGGGGGTCCCCTGTCCCCCGTAACCCCTCCAGCCACAAGACGGCCCCTGGCGGTGTCGCACAAAGCCACAGGCGACGCCACGACTCGGACAGCTAATGTCCTGCCCCCCCCACCCTCCCTCTCACTCAAAAGACGCAGCGCTCTTCACAAGTATGACCAGTCTTGAATACCTTGTTTAGCTTTTTGGGGGGTCATTTTAGTAGCTAGGTTTTATTGCCGGTTAATTTTTTACTGATTAAATGTCCCTCATTTGTGCACATATGCTAAGTTTTTACTCATTTAGTATCATCCATATGACAAATCTAGCTTAACTTTCACACAGCATCATTAACAATTAGCTGAAGGCCAATTGGACACAGTGCATCCAGAAAGTTTTCTCAGCGCTTCACTTTTTCAACATTTTGTTATGTTACACCTTATTTCAAAATGAAATAAGTTAATTTTTTGACCTCAAAATTCTACACAAAATACCACATAATGACAATGGAAAAACTTTTTTTTTAGAGCTTTTCGAAATGTATAAAAATTTTTAAAAAAAGTAAGAAATCCAACATACATAAGTGTTCACATACTTTGGTCATTACTTTGTTGCCTCACCTTTGGCAGAAATTACAGCACAAAGTATTTTTGAATACGAAGCCACAAGTTGGGAACACCTATCTGTGGGCAGTTTCACTCATTCGTCTTTACAGCACTTCTCAAGCTCCATCAGGTTGGATGTGAAGTGTCACCCAAGTCTTAAGTTCCAGAGCGCTCTGAAGCAGGTTTTCATCCAGGGTGTCTCTATGTTGTTGCATTCATCATTCCCTCTATCCTGACTAATCTCCCAGTTCCGGCTGCTAAAAAACATCCCCACAGCATGATGCTGCCACCACCATGCTTCACTGTAGGGATGGTATTGGCCTGGTGATGAGTGGTGCCTGGTTTCCTCCCAACATGACACATGGCAGAGTTTAATCTTTGTCTCATCAGACCAGAGAATGTTGTTTCTCATTGTCTGAGAGTCTTTCAGGTGCAATTCTGCAAACTTTTGCGAAGGAATGGCTTCTGTCTGGCCACTGTAACATACAAGCCTGGTTGGTGGATTGCAGCAGATATGGTTGTCCTTCTGGGAGGTTCTCTTCTCTCCACAGAGGAATGCTGTAGCTCTGACAGAGTGACCTCCAAGACTAGGCTCTTTGTCCCCCTATCGCCCAGTTTAAATGGCCGGCCAGCTCCAGGAAATGTCCTGGTGGTTCCAAACTTCTTCCATTTTCAGATGATTGAGGCCACTGTGCTCATTTAGGACCTTCAAGACAGCGGATACTTTTTCTGTACCCTTCCATACATTTGTGCCTCGAGACAATTCCCTTCGACTTTAGTCTTTGTTTGTGCTCTGCCAGTGTGGGACCTTAAATATAGACAGGTGTGTGCCTTTATAAATCATGTCCAATCAACAGTATTTACCACAGAGGGACTCAAATCAAGCTATGGGAACATCTCAAGGATGATCAGTTGAAACAGGGTGCCTCTGAGCTCACTTTTAATCTTAATGACTGTGAAGATGTGATTTCTTTGTTTATTTTTTAATACATTTGGAAAAATGTTTCTAAAAATTCGTTTTCACATTGTCATTATTGGGTATTGTGTGTAGAATTTTGAGGAAAAAACCCCAATATATTCCATTTTGTAATAAGGCTGTAACATAACGTTGAAAAGGTGAAGTGCTGTGAATACTTTCCGGGTGCACTGTACGACTATCTGATACCTACTTTTCTAATAAGGTGCTTTTATTACAAAGCATCATTGAATATTTTGAAAATTGTTTAATGAAGTAATGACACGAGAGAGCTTTTAAATCTCTCACCCTTCAAAGTCTGCACTGCCATCAGAATGCTGCTCCAAATAATGTTTGCCCTCAATTTGTTTAAATAGGGGGTATTGAGCACACTGGCACCTGTAGGGGGTGCCCTAAACAAAAGAGCAAGGCATTCATAAAGAGTGAGAAGAAGGGTAAAAAAAAAACAGGCAGCTTTTTTTTTCTTTTCTATTTTTTTAATTTTTTTATAAGGAGTACCGTTAGCCTGCCACACACAAACCAAGCTGATGGAGCAGCAGGAGAGGCGACTCCCAGACAAAGCCACCCTATGAAGGAACCCGGGACTTGTACTCCCGCCCCTTTGCAACCACCTCCGCGCTCTCCTCAGGCCGAGTTTATAGGCTCGGCTGCATTAACCATAGCAGCCTAATCAACCTGCAGGAATGCTGTCCAAGATCACCTCGCTGCTGCACATTGTGCTTGCTGCATTAGGTGCTTTCCAACATGCAGGCATCTCATTGCCTGTTCCTGGGTCAAGGGGTGGTCAAGCTAACAAGGGATGCCATGGCACCCCCTTTATGCCCCCTCAACAAGCCAAAATATGATTAACAAGAAGACACATTTACGGTCAAACAAATACGCACGTTGAACATTACGTCGACAAAACGAACATATGTACTGTATACATAGTTAACAGATGAGAAAGGGGAACAGTGAATGCAGAAGACATTGTTTTATTGCATAGTCACATGTAAGAAAAATACATTTTAGAAATCCTTTCCAGTCACTTTAATTAGTGCTTTTTTGTTTTACTCACACAAAAGTTTAACTTAAATATTTAAGTCTGTATTAATGACAAAACAAGCCCACCTCCATATATAGTCTGAGCAGTTCAGTAACACAAAGAAATGTGTATGCACACAAGTGTTTAAATATTTTCTTTAAAAACACCCACCTGATAGGATGGGGGAAATGACACTAATGTCGTCTTACATGATGCATACAACTTACAGTATGAGGCTGAGTGTGGGATAATCAGTATAGAGCATTTTAAAAAAAAATAGTTGCAAAGTGTACTAAGGCAGCCCGTGGACCTGAGACTTGACAATACACAAAAACACCAACCAGAGAAAGCAGGTAGATTCCATAAACATCCTATTAAGTCAATACCAGTGTTTATCAAACAGGAGGTTGACGCTCCCAGCTGTGCATCTTTTAGTTTTGGTCACCAATTTGAATACACCACTCACAAAAAGTTGAGATACTCAACTTTTGGGTAGAATTTCAGGATTAACCTAAAATACCAACTAACCACAATATTGTTCAACAGTACCTCTCCGTTTTAGGCTGCTAACAAGATGTTTTCAGATTGAAGTGGCAACTGAGCTTAATGTCAAAGAAAATTTGCCACCAGTTAGAAATTTTGCTATTCAGCTACTTGCTAGAGAACAGCAAGTTGTACAAAAAGTACTGAAACACTGATACACAGTACAGGCCAAAAGTTTGGACACACCTTCTCATTCAATGCATTTTCTTTATTTTCATGACTATTTACCTTGTAGATTGTCACTGAAGGCATCAAAACTATGAATGAACACATGTGGAGTTTTGTACTTATCAAACAATGGTGAAAAAACTGAAAACATGTTTTATATTCTAGTTTATTCAAAATAGCCACCCTTTGCTCTGATTACGGTTTGTACACTCTTGGCATTCTCTCGATGAGGTTTAAGAGGTTGTCACATGAAATGGTTTTCACTTCACAGGTGTCATATAGTTTTGATGCCTTCAGTGATAACCTACAATGTAAATAGTCATGAAAATATAACGCATTAAAATGAGAAGGTGTGTCCAAACCTTTGGCCTGTACTGTATATTTTAGCTTCATCTTTAAAACGCAAAAGCTGAATATCTTTAACTTTTTGAGTAGTGTATGTGATTGTAATATTAGATTCCCTTGCGTCTCTCCTTTTATTGCCCAACAAACAGAAAGTGAAACAACCACGAGAGAAAAAGTTAATAAAGCTGCCCCATTACCATATCCTTTCATATATACATATGTCAGCTTTACACATTACCATGGACCGATTATTTCCACTGGTGGCTCGGTATGTTGGCGGTAACAACAGCCAGCATGGGAGGGCTTTAAAGGCAGAATGTAGGCTCGATGAATGGGAGGGAAAGAGACGACTGTTAGAGCTTCCTAAGTTGCGAGGCCAACCAGTCCAGTCCCTCATAGAGACCGTCGCCATTGGTGGCGCAGGTGGCCTGGATGAACCAGCGCCTGTTGCGCAGGGTGTGAAGGCCCAGTGCTTCGGTGACTTCAGTTGGAGTCAGGGCGTTAGGCAGGTCCTGTCAATGCCACAGTGTCCGTTTCAAATCAACCACATAACCTAATCAACGTTCATTGCCCAGAGTACTCACTGTTTTATTTGCGAAGACTAATAGCAGAGCATTGCGCAGTTCGTCCTCCGCCAACATTCTCATGAGCTCTTCACGAGCCTCGTTGCATCGCTCTCGGTCGTTGCTGTCCACGACAAAGATGAGACCTGAAACGAGAAGCGATCAAAGCCTGCATTAGTCCACTGTATTAAAAAAACAACGCAGTGCAATTCCAGAAAAGGTGCGTGCCTGCCTTGCGTGTTCTGGAAGTAGTGACGCCACAGTGGTCGGTTCTTATCCTGGCTGCCGACGTCCCAAACTGCAAAGCTAATGTTCTTGTACTCCACCGTCTCTACATTAAAACCTGCACAGGGAAAGAACACATTTAATATAATTTACGATTGATAATGCAATTGTTCACCTTACCTATAGTGGGAATGGTGGTTACGGTCGCTCCCACTTTGAGCTTGTATAAAATGGTCGTTTTCCCAGCAGCGTTCAGACCCACCATGAGGATCCTCATTTCTTTGTTCGCGAATATGTTATTAAACATTTTTTCGAATATATTCCCCATGTTTACTGGTGAGGCTTGTGGGGGGGAACTAGAGGCAACACAAACGAAGAACTGTGGATGAAACTGGATGAAGGCTAGTAATAATTCATTTTTCATTTATTTCAGGCAATGACATAAAAAAGTACAAAGTTGACAACACATAATATAAATTAATATAGTGCAAAAGGTAATGTATAGTATGTAATGCATAATAATCATACTTGCCAACCCTCCCGATTTTCCCGGGAGACTCCCGAATTTCAGTGCCCCTCCCGAAAATCTCCCGGGGCAACCATTCTCCCGATTTCCACCCGGACAACAATATTGGGGGCGTGCCTTAAAGGCACTGCCTTTAGTGTCCTCTACAACCTGTTGTCACGTCCGCTTTTCCTCCATACAAACAGCGTGCCGGCCCAGTCACACAATATATGCGGCTTTTACACACACTTAAGTGAATTCAAGGCATACTTGATCAACAGCCATACAGGTCACACTGAGGGTGGCCGTATAAATAACTTTAACACTGTTACAAATATGCGCCACACTGTGAACCCACACCAAACAATAATGACAAACACATTTTGGGAGAACATCTGCACCGTAACACAACAGAACAAATACCCAGAACCCCTTGCAGCACTAACTCTTCCGGGACGCTACAATATACACCCCCCGCTACCACCAAACCCCGCCCCCCATCCCCCCATCTCCCGAATTCGGAGGTCTCAAGGTTGGCAAGTGTGCAAATAATAAAAGTAATAATCAAAACCACGACTCATTTTGGCATGCTGACTTCACGTCTAACACGGTCACTGATTTCTGACAGACTGAGGAGTAGCAAACCCGGTTTTGCATTGAACTTCACGTTGAACACGGCCCGGGTAAGTTGTAAAAGTAGCAAAACAGGAAATACCGGAACGCCTTACAACACTTCATAATGCGTGGAATACCGCTGATAACACAGAGACAAACATTTAAAAATATGTCCATGTTTCGTGTTCAATTGTTTATCATCCCTCTGTTGTAAAAAGTGTGTTGTGTCAGCTGATCGGCAAGAGACTAGTTTAGCACTTAGCAGCCTGCCTTGGCTAGCATTAGCCTTCTATGGGACAGTACTGGCTCTTGGGATCAGCACTGACATCACTTTAAAACTGCGGACTTCAATTACATCACACGCAACATTAAAGTGGTTTCCAAACGGACTTTAAGACACTTTCAAAACTTACACAGCGCTTACTTCTCAGGTGCTTGAGGCGTTACCTTCCTGCGGAAAATGGCGACTATTTGACACGTCTAAAGTTCCGTGACTTGCGGGTTCTTCTTTTTCTTCTTTCCTCTAATGGCGGTTGGCAAGCAACCTTGTGAGGTGAATTACCGCCACCGTCTGGAATGGAGTGCGGATCGAGAATATTTTATTTTATTTAACCATGTCTTTAAAAAAAATGTATGCATTAATTTCTACCCTGCATGTTCTGAATGCAACCTTTTCACCAGCATAGCCACAACTCTTGTCAACAAGCTGTCCCACCACTCTGGTTGCTTTGGTGTAGAACACATTAAAGCCTTCTACAGAAAGCTAGGAGTATCCAACAACTATTTAAAATTAGAAATGGTCTAGGCTGATGAGGTGCTTAAAAAATTGAGCGCACTCCACCCAAACAAGTCCACCGGCCTTGACAATATCCCCTCCCGATTTCTCAGGGACTCTGCCTCCATCATTGCCCCAATCATCACACACATAATAAACCTCTCAATTTCACAAGGCCAAGTACCAAAAGATTTTAAGATAGCAAGAGTAACTCCTCTCTTTAAAAAAGGAAGCAAATTGGAACCTGGCAACTACCGACCTGTTTCTATTCTCAGTTCCATTTCGAAAGTAATGGAAAAAATAGTTTATGAACAGGTCGATAGTTACCTTGCCACCAATAAACTCATGTACAAATTCCAATCCGGCTTCAGAACTAACCACTCCACTGACACATGCCTTCTCTATCTGACCGACCACATCAAACATGAGGTGGACGCGGGCAAATACTGCAGCATGGTCATGCTGGACCTTCAGAAGGCCTTTGACACCGTTAACCACGCTATACTGTTGGATAAGCTCAGAACAATCAGATTTGATAAAGCCTCATCGAGCTGGATGCAATCTTACTTGAAGGGGAGGAAACAGGTGGTAGAGGTGAACGGCATCGTGTGCCCCCCCCCCCCCCCCCCCCCCTCAGTGAGCTGTGGAGTCTCCCAAGGCAGTATATTAGGGCGTCACATTAGTGCCAAAAATCCAAGCGCATAAAAACTTTTTATTTATAAAGCACTTTTCATACATTTAAAATGCAGCTCAAAGTGCTTTACATAGTTAAAAACAAAATGAGAAATAACACCCACGCCCCATGAAGACAGTCAAACATGTACAAACCCCGTTTCCATATGAGTTGGGAAATTGTGTTAGATGTAAATATAAACGGAATACAATGATTTGCAAATCCTTTTCAACCCATATTCAATTGAATGCACTACAAAGACAAGATATTGGATGTTCAAACTCATAAACTTTATTTTTTTTTGCAAATAATAATTAACTTAGAATTTCATGGCTGCAACACGTGCCAAAGTAGTTGGGAAAGGGCATGTTCACCACTGTGTTACATGGCCTTTCCTTTTAACAACACTCGGTAAACGTTTGGGAACTGAGGAGACACATTTTTTAAGCTTCTCAGGTGGAATTCTTTCCCATTCTTGCTTGATGTACAGCTTAAGTTGTTCAACAGTCCAAGGGTCTCCGTTGTGGTATTTTAGGCTTCATAATGCGCCACACATTTTCAATGGGAGACAGGTCTGGACTACAGGCAGGCCAGTCTAGTACCCACACTCTTTTACTATGAAGCCACGTTGATGTAACACGTGGCTTGGCATTGTCTTGCTGAAATAAGCAGGGGCGTCCATGGTAACGTTGCTTTGATGGCAACATATGTTGCTCCAAAACCTGTATGTGCCTTACAGCATTAATGGCGCCTTCACAGATGTGTAAGTTACCCATGTCTTGGGCACTAACACACCCCCATACCATCACAGATGCTGGCTTTTCAACTTTGCGCCTATAACAATCCGGATGGTTCTTTTCCTCTTTGGTCTGGAGGACACGACGTCCACAGTTTCCAAAAACAATTTGAAATGTGGACTCGTCAGACCACAGCACACTTTTCCACTTTGTATCAGTCCATCTTAGATGAGCTCAGGCCCAGCGAAGCCGACAGCGTTTCTGGGTGTTGTTGATAAACGGTTTTCGCCTTGCATAGGAGAGTTTTAACTTGCACTTACAGATGTAGCGACCAACTGTAGTTACTGACAGTGGGTTTCTGAAGTGTTCCTGAGCCCATGTGGTGATATCCTTTACACACTGATGTCGCTTGTTGATGCAGTACAGCCTGAGGGATCGAAGGTCACAGGCTTAGCTGCTTACGTGCAGTGATTTCTCCAGATTCTCTGAACCCTTTGATGATATTACGGACCGTAGATGGTGAAATCCCTAAATTCCTTGCAATATCTGCTTGAGAAAGGTTTTTCTTAAACTGTTCAACAATTTGCTAACGCATTTGTTGACAAAGTGGTGACCCTCGCCCCATCCTTGTTTGTGAATGACTGAGCATTTCATGGAATCTACTTTTATACCCAATCATGGCACCCACATGTTCCCAATTTGCCTGTTCACCTGTGGGATGTTCCAAATAAGTGTTTGATGAGCATTCCTCAACTTTATCAGTATTTATTGCCACCTTTCCCAACTTATTTGTCACATGTTGCTGGCATCAAATTCTAAAGTTAATGATTATTTGCAACAATTTTTTTTTAATCAGTTTGAACATCAAATGTGTTGTCTTTGTAGCATATTCAACTGAATATGGGTTGAAAATGATTTGCAAATCATTGTATTCCGTTTATATTTACATCTAACACAATTTCCCAACTCATATGGAAACGGGGTTCGTACATAAAAATAAACAAACAACAACAACAACAATAATAATAACAACACAATGACAATGGCACATGCATGGATACAGAGGCTCGAGCGAGAAGAGCCAATCGCAGGAACCCTCTGGACGTAGAGATCCAGAGGGCTCTTTGAGGAAACACTAGATGATAAAATAAATGGATTAAAAATAATTAAAATACACATCAGGTAAAAGTCCAAAAATAATATGAAATAAGATAAGATATAATCAAACATAAAAAATAAACTACAATATGAAAAACTATAAAATAAAATCAAATACAATAAAACTGAAATATAAATATAATAAGACCATATAAAAATAAGCTAAGATATGATAACATAAAAATAAGCTAAGATTTGATCAAACATAAAAATAACTAATACTAATAGAATAATCCTGCGCATTGGGCCTAATATTTGTGTAGTAAAGTGTTTTTTGAATTCGAGCAATGTAATCTGAAAGATGTTTAAAATAACAACAATTAATGTTAATATTTTTGATACAATATACTTCTCATAACATGAGTATCTGTGTGCATGAGAGAGTGTAAAGAAAAGCATTGCTATAGTTTCACTTCATCTGCCTTTTTTTACAACCTACTTGAAGTTGTATTTTTCAAAGTCGGTCATTGAGTACTTTGGTACTTTGCCATCAATGCCCCCCTCAAAAAACCTCCTCTCGATCCCTGCCAGCATTTCTGTTTAGAAAAGGAAGAGGCAAATTGGTTACTATAGAATACAGAAGTACAGTATATAACCAAAATGTGTAAGACCGATGACATATCACAGCACATTTAATTTGAAGGTCAACAAATAAAACATACCAGTTAAAAATTCCTTCCTCAGGGCACCACTGTCAATGCCAGCCTCTCCTATGAATGAAACTGTAAGAAGGTTTTTGGGGGAAGATTTATTTTGTCGTTGCCACAGTTTCATGCCTCTTTCCAGCATCTGGTCCCTCGTAACGCAGATGTTGAAGGTTGTTGCTGCATCCACCTTGTCAGCTATGCTTTGGATGATGTCAGCAATGCTTATAATGTTGGGGGGGAATATGTATTTCAGTCACACAACTCTGCATAAACAGTTTGCATATCAGAAGCAGAGCATAATTAATTTTAGCTCATTTTAAACAGGACCAATCAGCTGTCTCAAATTATTTATTTCCAGAAAAAATACCACAATGATTACAAGTAACTAACAGCAGAGCTAACTAACAGAGGGGATGTAGGTGATCATAGAAACATAGCCCCCAGAACTATGCTTGGGACTGCAGCGAGATTATAACACCTCGTGGGTAGCCAGAGCAGCAGCAACTAGAAAAGCACTCAGAGAGCGCAGACCTCCGCCAAGCAGCTCATTTCCACCCATATTGTGATTTCCACCCTATGTTGTAGTCCTACATGGATTATATATATATATATATATATATATATATATATATATATATATATATATATATATATATATATATATATATATATATATATATATATATATATATATATATATATATATATATATGTATATATATATATATATGTATATATATATGTATATATATGTATATATATATGTATATATATATATATATATATATATGTATATATATATATATATATATATGTATATATATATATATATGTATATATATATATATATATGTATATATATATATATATATATATGTATATATATATATATATGTATATATATATATATATGTATATATATATATATGTATATATATATATGTATATGTATATATATATATATATATATGTATATATATATATATATATATATATATATATACTATTGGATATATATATATATATTGATAAACAAAACATACCTTCATTTTTTGAAAAAATACCATAAGCCGCCTCCGACAACTACATTACCCATACGCCATCACGCAGAGCACGAGTACTGGAACTCATATAATCTTTTGGTATTTTCTCATTTTTGGTAACCCAGAGCATCACCAACATTTAATCACCTGATCCTTTTCCCATTATCAACATTTTCTGAGCATTTCATCCAAATTCGTCATCCCTGCACTTCCCTGCAGAGCGGCAGCGGCAACAGAGAGAGACAGTGAGAGCAAGAGCAGAGTGGCAGTGGGAGCTGAGAAGCAGTAGTAGTAATGATGAACAAGTTATTTAAAAATATGACTAATCAGTTGATCAATATTGGCACAGCTTGAGTTGTCTACCTGCCAAAGCTCTGCAGAATTCATGTTCAGCTGGTCCAAGGTAGTTTTAACATATGACAATTACTAATTATTATTATTAATCTTTTATTGAGGTACCTTTCAATGTTTTGGTGTCGGCGCCGTTTTGGGCATATCTCTGTACCATCAGTGTCCTCGTCAGCGGAAACTAAGCTGATGGCCATAGAAGCTCTATAGGAACACACGTGGCAAGGTTTAGTCATATTAGGATATAAAACACAGCAAAAAAAAAGAGCTTTCCAATGTTGGAAAATTCTCTTTTGTAAGAACAGGGGACATTGGAGAAATACCTTTCACCACAGAAGCTTGCACGGGCTTCAATACATTCTGTGAGATTCAGCTGCTGACAAATTGGACAGGTCACCTAGATTGAAACACAGCATTAATAAATATATTAAATATTGAAAAGGATTAAAATTGTACGCCCTTGATAGTCTTGTTCTTACTTTGCCACTGGGAACCTTGGACATCAAAGGGAGTTCTGTGGAGTCCTGGAAATGTAAGATTAAAGGCAAAAAGCTTTAAGACTGTAAGCATGTGTAAATGTGAATAGCAGCAAACATAACTGACTTTTTATTTGCATCTTTTACAGACTTACTTTCAGAGACATGTCTATGCTGTCTGAGGAGTTTTCCTGTGTAGTGTCACTGTTTTCTGGGAACTCCAGACAGTCAGTAGTCTGTGGAAGGAACTGTTGCGTTTGACCAGATGTTCCTCCAAGTGGGATGTAAAACGCTGGTCAGTCCCAAGTTCCTTAATGACATATCAACTGAACTCAAAAGGTACCACCAAGCATAGAATAGGTATTTTGTAATTTTATTGTCAAATATTTGAGAATAGAGACCAGCCTCGAACAACACATCCAAATGCGTAGCCCAAGTTGATCTGGCCTTCCACTGGCAAAAAGCAACTCTTTTCACACAAAGAAAGCCCCCATCCCCCCTCAACACTGATAAGAAGAGAGACTTGGGGGTTGTGTTCACATTCCTGATGGTTTACGACCCTGTCTAACCAGGCAATCTGAAGACAAAGAGAAACTAGTATACAGAGTAAAATTAAAGAAAAAAATATGAGCTGATTCAAACATGATTATGAATAAAGAAATAGCTCTTAAACATATGCATTATCTACAATCCCCCTTCAGATCTTATCCAAAAGATCTCTCCTACGAGAGCAACACCTCTAAAGCACGCCCTACATTAAAGTAGGTGCTGTTTTGGTTTTCGAGCAAGCTATCGATAAACAATCAAACCATAGTTACATGGGAGAGAGAAGGAGGGAGTCAACGTCAATGTCGTCATTGTCAGGGAAGGAAACTAACGGTCCCTGAAAGTCACCACTATGCTTGACCCCCTTCAGTGACATAGCAAGCCCAGAACCAGGGTGGGGTTGACCTTTGACAGCTCTAACAATGATGCGGGTGCATAGAGACCTAGCACAAGGGGCAATAAAGCATCCGCATGAGGTTATGACGGCCAAGAAAACTCCAATGGAGACCAGGGCCGACTTAATTAGGTCAGACCACCTGCCAAAGGTGTTATGAAGCCAATCTTTAAAGGGGTCAGAGACACCGGAAACTTCAGTAAGTTCTTAGGCTCTGAGGCCTTCTAAGGCGCTCTGGACCGAGCCAACGGGGGCAGCATTGTTAGGAATGAAGGTACAGCATTGGTCACCAAACATTGCACACACACACCTTCTTCCTTGGCTAGGATGCGGTCAAGGGCTATGCGGTTCTGGATGGCCATGAGGGAGGTCGGGGCAAGTTGTTCAGCAAGTCCCTCAACGGCGTCACGAGTCAGGTTGGTCAGTCTCAACAGATTATAAAAAACATAGTTAATGCGTTCTACATTTTTAGTAGCAGTCACAGGGAAAATAGCACCAATGATAGGAAGGTTCTCGAAACCTGCACAGGATTCACACCACAATTTGTGTTGTGAGGGGACCCCTCTTGGTTGTCCAATTGCATCAAAGTAAACACCATCAGGGTTTCTCATCAGATCAAAGGAACCCTTTACACTCCTTCGAGATAAAACATGGCGGCGTCGGCAAGAAGTTAGAGAGGCCGCTGAGACAGGAGTTACAAGGGGAGTTAATTTGGTACCCACTAGGGTGAGTGGGGTCACCAGTCTAACCATAGCACAAAGCCCTACGGATAACGTTGGGATTCTAATGTACAATCTGTGCTCCCCACAATACCAGAATAAGTCAGCTCGTGCCCAAGGGCCTATCCTTGAGCCATCTACCAGTGTGGTGCATCAGGAAGGGTTAATGTCACCCAATTTGTTGGGGGACGAAGAGGGTCCTTTGAATTGAAAACACGTGTAATTCAGCTTTTGGGCCACAAATGGAAGAAGTCGGGTGGAATTGTCAACAGGAGGGTACACACTAGCCAACAAATCGCACCCCGGTGGCGTGGGTTCAGAGAACAAGGAAATAAGACAGTTTGAGCCATTTATGTCAGTCAACTTAAAAGGGGCGGGGTAAGTGTGGGGAAAAGGACGTCCAGCGGAACAAGCAACACAGTCACCCAGGTTTTGGCATCCACCTGAGCCACAGGTTTACCTGTACCCGCTCCTAAGGTCAAAGTTACCAGGCCTTCGGTGGTGATGTCATTAGCACGCACAGATGTGAGAGCCTTTGAAACACCACCAAGGTGGGGTGGTACTTTAGGTGCTACAGAGGGTGTAGAGGTAGTTAACGCCCTCTCAAGGACATTAATTTTAATAATTCCTTTAGAGTCTGTATCAGTCAGGTCAACCCCCAAAACAACATAAAAGGGACGATGGGCACCACTTACCATAGTATGTTGTCTGCATCCGACACCGATGGTTCAGGGTTGAGTCGTCACAAATATAGAGGTTATTACCACGGTAATAGCTATTGTGTCCCCCGTAATTAATCACACTGCACAGGTCAAAAAATAAGTCTTGCTATCCCCTTTGACCCAGTCTATTTAAAGTCCGCTGTTTGTTCTTAGACACTTGTCAGTCACTGTCGTCAGGAAGGATGAACTGAGACACAAAGACAGTAGAACACGCCCAAGCACCAGTCCGTCAGGGAACACTACCGGGTGTGACATCCTGCTTTTCGTCTATCAAAATCAGAGTAATTCAGGTAACGAAACGGGGATAAACATCAAACTTTTCACTTAATATAACGACACAGATAGTTATGCTGAAAACAAGCAAGAGAAATTGGATAACTTCGAGTATAAAGGCTGGTCTCAAATAAGGATATACAATATAGAAGTTAAAAAGAGTAATATAGGTAGAAAATCTCTCTCTCAGCGTCGTCTTCTGGGCTGTAGGATTATGTGTGTGTAATTAAAGCCTCGCTCTTCTATGACACTAAAAATGAGTCGTTTTCTGCTCCCGTTCTTCTTCAGCTGCCTCAGGCTCAAAAGGCGCTGCTGGGGGTCGAGTGGGGCAGATGTAGTGGCGATGTCAGCAATGACATCCGCTGGTAATCTGTCAGGTTCTTCAGCAGGAGTGTAGAGGGAGAGGTGGTACCAGGTGTCCCCTTTTCCAGCTAATCGAAGGGCGTGAGACGTCCGTTCCACGACCTTGAAGGGACCAGTCCACCTGGGCTCCGTCCACTTGCGTTTGATGACCTAGATCTTGACCCTCTCAGCGGCCGGAAGGGAATCTGGAGTGGCGGGCTGTCATCCTCGTATCTGTACAGAAGAACTGGCACACAAATTCTGCAATTTTTTGTGTAAAATACCATTTTGGTTTTACGCTGAGTCCTCCTTCCATGGCGGCTGCTGGTCCTGTGAATGGCTGACCTGTATGCAGCTCATAGGATGAAAAACTCAAAGGGCGGTAAAACAGTTTTATTCACGGACCTTCGAATGATCATTAACGCTAAATGCAACATGTCAATCCAATTAAATTTGGTCTGTGCACAGATTTTAGCCAATTAGTTTTTAATGTTCTGGTCCATCCTTTCAACCTTACCTTGGGACTCAGGATGGTACCCCAAACCTGTGTTCTAGTCCGAAAGCCTTTTCGACCAAGGTTAAGTGAGTTTTTTTTTTTGTTTTTTTTTAAATGGTTGCCGTTGTCTGACCTAATCTTTTTGGGGAAACCATGTCGGGGTACTAGGTCATTCACAAGTCATTTAATTACTGATGTTGCATCCTCTTTTGAGGCTGTTGTTGCTTCCGGCCAACCACTGTGATTGTCAACACAAGTCAGTACGTACCTTTTCCCTTGTACCGTATTGATCATATCAGTGAAATCAAAGACTATACATGATTCACCCTCACCTCCTCCATATTCTAAATTTGATTTACTAAATTACTATCGATGTGTAAAATCGTTATTTTCAAATTAAAATTAGTTATAACTTCTTACCCACGGGAAAAACGTTAAAACTATGGAATGTGTCAGAGTCGGATTATTGTCGATTTTGTTCCAAGGAGTCTGTATCCACCCTCACTCACCCCCTTCTGTTTCTGAAAAAGGACTGTGTTAGTCATACTATCACTTTCAGAAACATCTAAGAAAAAGGTCAGCTAATAGTCAAGTAGCGGAGGACAAGTCATGTTTGAGGTCAATGATAGTCTCTTTAGCCTCTGTGGTCCACTGGGGGGTGGTGTTAGGGTAGGGGACCCCTTAGCAATATCACAAATAACTCAAACTCCACTAAATATGCTTATATTTTATATTGTCACAAATACTAGAAAAATACTACCGGTATGGCGGATGCTTTATCAATAGTATTTTGAAATTTTACCACACCTGGTGGCCCCAATAATTGATTAAGTCAAGCTCATGTTGTAGAAAGTCGAATGACGCGGACACGTTTGTTACTGAATACTTTCTATCAGACTTCTGCCATGGCAACTTTGTGTATGTAATGAGCAACTATAATTATTTGATATGCTTAAATGTGTAATGTGTCGTTTTAGCTCAGCTGTTGTGTAGCTGCTAGCTCCTCGTAGCCTACAGGTGTCTAAAGTGCAGCCCATAGTTATGTGTTTAACACAACTATGTGCTAAACCTAAACAATTGAAAATGTGGTATTTGGGTGTCGGTGTAATGTTTGGCAGCTACGCCGTGTCTTATCATTGCACCTAAGTTCTTTGGTTTTGTAGGCGAGACAGAGAGCAAGTGAACAATGTGGGACACAATTGTGTCCATCTTATACTATGCTAGTTGTTTCAAAGATAGGTCAACAGGAGCAACCACACCTTGAGTTCCAACATATATAAATATACAAAGGAGTCAAAGGTCTCCTGGTATGAGTGTCTAACTGGTGATCATAACATATGGCGAGTCGGGTGGCAGAACACACGGAAGCATCTCAGCCAGTCAGGGTTTTCACTGTTAGAGCAGTTGGATGTCAGCCATTCCTGTTGTTTCAGGCTGTGGTAGGAGCCTTGGTAGTGGTGTCGCAGCTTGGTGGTTGAGCCGTCAGGTAACACCAGGAATGTTCCTTCTGTGCGATTTGAATGTCAGGGTACAGTCTGTAAAGGAGGTCCAGCAATCTGAACCGGAAGTGGTTTGGTGACAGGTAACCTTGTGACCCCAGCGAAGCCTTCGACCTTTAAAGAGGAAGCACACAGTTTCTTTGGTACCTCTGCATTCAGAATCGAATGGGTGGCGCCAGTGTCAATCACGAACTGATAATATTGTCCGTTGACACTCATGTCCAGCAGGGGGCCAGTCTGTATCTCCTGCTGGGGCTCCTGCGGTGGGCGTCCTTTGCCACGCTTTTGTGTTCGTTTGTTGGCACTACGGAACCTTTCCTGTTCGGAAATGTTCGGACAGTCACGACTCCAGTGACCAGGCTGGTCACAGCCGAAACAGTTTCCACCCCGGACTGGCTTTGAAGCACCGTGTTGTCCACCACCCGATTCCAACCGTCTGGTCGCACGTCTGTTGAGGATTCTTTCCTCCACCTGTTGGAACTCAGAAGCAAGGTCACCCAGTGCTGAATATACCCTAGCTGATTTTTTACTAATTAGTTCTTTTGACCTTTTATCTTCAGCGATCTGTAAATTAAGGAGTTGCTTCCTTGCTGCTCTGTCATTAGCCTTATCATCCTCATCTTGAGGAAAGAGACTGCGCATAGCAGTAGCTATGTTTGTAACGTATGGTGTTATTGGTGAGGTCGAAGATTCAGCCATTAATCCTGCTTGTTGTTCTGTATTTTTGCCATCTTGTGTGGAAACACAACGATACAAAATGCCTCTAAAGTCTCCTACTGAGAGAGTGTACCCTGCTGTTAGTTTGTCTAACGTGTTAAGCCAAAGACTCCCACCTTCAGACACAGGTGGAAGTTTGTCAACAATGGCTTGCATGTCTGCCACAGCAAAAGGCCTATATTGGAATCTGCCGCTATTATCAGGAAAATGTGGATATGCGTGTCCCTCCAGCTTTTTTGAGCGTATGTTGTATGCATGTGGTTCATGTGGGTGTTGGTCAATGTAGCCTTCCATTGAGCCATTAACAGTTACAGGAGACCACAAAGTCTGGCTCTGTTGTGTGTTGTTCAAGAATGTCTGATGTGCACGTGAGAGGCTGTCATCTACTGGGGGAGGGCATTTGTTTATGGCAACAAAATGGTCTGGCGTGTAAAGTGAGGAGTTTTGCGTTGACTCATGCATTATCTGCTGTCTAGTAAGATTAGGCATATTCGGGAGGTTTTCCGCTGGGTGGATGTTATTTTGGGGCTTAGGCACCAGAGGTGAATTACACTCAGGAGACAGCGTTAGTTTTGGAGGAGGGTTCAATCTTAGAGTGGCTGTGTGAGCACCGCCCTCATTTGTCACAGGAGTAGGGGGTGGACCAGAGAGCTTTGTTTCTGTTTCGACCACCAGGGCTCCTCCTGTGACTGTCAAAAGTGGGTATAAGGACGCCTCCGGCTTTACGTCATAGGGCGGTGGCTTAGTCAAAGTCTGGGCGGGTCGTTTGAATTGTCTTACGCATGCGCGGCAGGCAAAAGACCAATCAATCCACCTGTCATATTTGTCTCATTAATCATCTGTTCTTTTGCTGCATTTCGTTTTTCCTCGTAATCCCCGTTTACTTTTATCATACGCTAAACTCTTAAATTCTCGAGCACCAACCCTGCTCTTTTTTTCTCTTGACCATTTTCACCAGCGCACACACACACACATGCACGTGTAAGCACTCACGCACACACAAGCAAGTGCCTACAGCCGTACGCACACACACACACGCACACGTAAGCACTCTCTCTGCGTTTCACTTTACCATAAAACTTCCAGTTACTTTTTTATTTTATTTTTTATTTTACCAGACGTTTGAGTTCACAACTTTTCGAGTATTGTAAACTCCCTCTTAACCCTTTCAAGGAACGTTCTCTTTTCTTTTTTCTTTTTTTTCTTTTCTTTTTAAACTCTACCTGCTAATTCCATTGTCGACAACAGTGCATTCAATTGATTATTAAACAGTAATGATTCATCACATTTTCCCCAGCCGTCATCACATTCTTTTCTGTCACACTCCTTGGCCATTGTGTCTATTTTTCCTTAATTTTAGCGCACACTAAAGTGTCGCCGGGACCTCACAACCGGGGAATCTTTATTGTATTTATTACAAATGGCCTCCAGCCGTGGAATTTATCATATGGTACAGAAGGGCCTCCTCCCGTACGATTCTTAATTTTAACGCACACGTTAATGCCGTAGGGAACTCGCAACCAGGGAGTATTTATTGTATTTTACAAATGGCCTCCAACCCATCCTTAATTTGTGTGCACATAAAAATGTCAACAGGGATCTCACAACCGGGGAGTATTTACTGTACCATATGATGGGCATCCAACCCGTTACTCTTTTAGGCGGCGACCAACTACCCAGGGTGAGCCACACCCAACTATTAGTTCACTCGTCAATGAAACTGCCCGTCACGGTAATCGAGACACAATGACGTGAGTTGACCACTTATTTACAATTTTAATGCAATGGCAGGCTCGGCAAAAATGCAATCAATCTATCAAAATCACCATTCTGTGTCTGGGGTACAAAGCAGTGTTTAACTTACAGACTTCTGGGCAGACTCCTAATGCAGATTTTATCTAAAAAGAAAGGTTCTGCTTACCTTGAATTATGTTTTGGCCATGTGAGTCTGTCCAGAAGATTGCAAGAGAAGGTCCAATTGTCAGCGTGTCATCCCGGACGAGCCCCCAAATTGTTGCGTTTGACCAGATGTTCCTCCAAGTGGGATGTAAAACGCTGGTCAGTCCCAAGTTCCTTAATGACATATCAACTGAACTCAAAAGGTACCACCAAGCATAGAATAGGTATTTTGTAATTTTATTGTCAAATATTTGAGAATAGAGACCAGCCTCGAACAACACATCCAAATGCGTAGCCCAAGTTGATCTGGCCTTCCACTGGCAAAAAGCAACTCTTTTCACACAAAGAAAGCCCCCATCCCCCCTCAACACTGATAAGAAGAGAGACTTGGGGGTTGTGTTCACATTCCTGATGGTTTACGACCCTGTCTAACCAGGCAATCTGAAGACAAAGAGAAACTAGTATACAGAGTAAAATTAAGGAAAAAAATATGAGCTGATTCAAACATGATTATGAATAAAGAAATAGCTCTTAAACATATGCATTATCTACAGAACAAACCAATTAGCCAGGGTACAAAAGAATATTGAATCTAATTATCCATCATCGTGAACAAAACAGTCTTGCCCGTTCAATGGTGACGTCTAAGATCTCTTCCACAAAATGCCACATGCGCTGCAAGTAATTGAACCGGCATGCCCACTGAGCAGGTATGGCACGTCGCTTTTGGCATCCTTTCAAATTCCTTTGCACAGTTTGGAAGGGGTGTCATATCCAGATTGCCTTGAACCGGTACAATGTACAGTGCTGACTTCCCACGTCCTACTGCACTGAGGTATCGGCCTGTGTAACCTTCTGTTTCAGGTGGCACAATACAAAGTTTTCTTTGACCAGATCCACCTATATGAAAATCATGAAAATTTGATGTATAACAACATATAGGAGATAGCAGATAAACCAAGAAAGCTCCAATATCTTACCAACAGCCTTATATAACATCCATGCTCCTTTTAAATGGGTCATTTTGGCGTAAGTCTCTTCAAGTTTTCTGGACAACTGTGTGAAATTAAAATCATGTAAATGTTTTGTTCAAGAAAAGCCTTTGTACTGTATAATGTGTATTCCTTAATTTCATTACTTCTATTATTGTTTTCTCTCCCTCTCATTTTCATTAAATTGAATGTAGTGCAAAAAGCATGTTACAACTTTCTTTTTCTTTTTCCACTTGTCCTTAGGTTTTCTGGTTTTTGCTTTTGCAACAGGAAGGGACTTGGAATCTCATCCTGTTGCTACCTTTATTGAAAGCTGGCATCATAGATATAAATAAATACTAGATAATTCTCCAGCGTAGCAACGTTGTAGCCATCTTACCTCGGACAGCTGGCCTCAATAATTACATTGATGTCAATGGTACATGTACTAATTAAATTACCATAACTTGCTCGATTTTCGACCAATTTACAAACGGTTTGCCTTGTTACAAATCTTATTACATGTAGATATGACATAGGATGTTGTACCTGTTGAAATTACCTCTTTCGCTTTAAAAAAAAATGACTTAATTGTGCAACATAGTTGTGTAGGGTCAGTGTTAGTCAGTCAGTTCTCTGATTATTTTAAACTGTTTCAGAATACATTCTTAAAAGACTATTTTTAACATTTTAAAAACAAAATTAAAAAATTATTTCATTAATTTTATGGCTGAATCAAAAGAAATTCCATAAATTAGAAAACAAATGTTGAGGAAGAAGTGAAAATATAAAATAATGTTATGGTTGGATGTTATTGCTGGTGGACAAGTTCTGGCTGAAAGATGTGATATGGTGTTTGTTGTCTTCTTATTTATTTGGGTCACATTTTGTATTACACTGTATTGTGTTTATGTGGTATGAAATAACCTTCATCTCTAAACAACTCCTAGTTCAGAGAATGTAGATATATAAAAGTACTGATGTTTATATCTATAATAAATACATAGGCTATATTTCACTGTTATGTATTTAGCTATGACACTAGAACTTACTAGTGTAACATACATGGAACAATTAAATGTTTTATATATAAATAATGATTTAAGATACATGCCTTGTTTTGTGTGTGTATCCATTATATCTGATCAATATTTATAAAGTCCATGGTTAAAATCATGTTATAGTGTGTGTTTATCTAAATCTATGGCTACCGTACATGACCAGGGTGGGAACGCTCACACAGAGAGAGAGAGCAAAAAAGAGGGACTGAGGAGAGAAAGAGAGGTGGAGGGGAGTGTGAGAACACATGTTAATGCCATAGCATGTTACACGTTACCCATAAATGATCTGCATCCTCTGTTACATTAATGGGCCGCCGTCCCATCCCTGCCTGTAACAGTTGCAGTTCCTCTGCTGCTTTTGGAGTTTTTACTCATTTAGTATCATCCATATGACAAATGTAGCTTAACTTTCACACAGCATCATTAACAATTAGCTGAAGGCCAATTGGACACAGTGCATCCAGAAAGTTTTCTCAGCGCTTCACTTTTTCAACATTTTGTTATGTTACAGCTTTATTTCAAAATTAAATAAATTCATTTTTGACCTCAAAATTCTACACAAAATACCACATAATGACAATGGAAAAACGTTTTTTTTTTTTAGCTTTTCGAAATGTATATATATATAAAAAAAGAACTAAGAAATCCAACATACTATTCACATACTTTGGTCATTACTTTGTTGCGTCACCTTTGGCAGCAATTACAGCACAAAGTATTTTTGAATACGAAGCCACAAGTTGGGAACACCTATCTGTGGGCAGTTTCACTCATTCGTCTTTACAGCACCTCTCAAGCTCCATCAGGTTGGATGTGAAGTGTCACCCAAGTCTTAAATTCCAGAGTGCTCTGAAGCAGGTTTTCAACCAGGGTATCTCTATGTTGCTGCATTCATCATTCCCTCTATCCTGACTAATCTCCCAGTTCCGGCTGCTAAAAAACATCCCCACAGCATGATGCTGCCACCACCATGCTTCACTGTAGGGATGGTATTGGCCTGGTGATGAGTGGTGCCTGGTTTCCTCCCAACATGACGCATGATAGAGTTTAATCTTTGTCTCATCAGACCAGAGAATGTTGTTTCTCATTGTCTGAGAGTCTTTCAGGTGCAATTCTGCAAACTTTTGCGAAGGAATGGCTTCTGTCTGGCCACTGTAACATACAAGCCTGGTTGGTGGATTGCAGCAGATATGGTTGTCCTTCTGGAAGGTTCTCTTCTCTCCACAGAGGAATGCTGTAGCTCTGACAGAGTGACCTCCAAGACTAGGCTCTTTGTCCCCCTGTCGCCCAGTTTAAATGGCTGGCCAGCTCCAGGAAATGTCCTGGTGGTTCCAAACTTCTTCCATTTTCAGATGATGGAGGCCACTGTGCTCATTTAGGACCTTCAAGACAGCAGATACTTTTTCTGTACCCTTCCATACATTTGTGCCTCGAGACAATTCCTTTCGACTTTAGTCTTTGTTTGTGCTCTGCCAGTGTGGGACCTTAAATATAGACAGGTGTGTGCCTTTATAAATCATGTCCAATCAACAGTATTTACCACAGAGGGACTCAAATCAAGCTATGGGAACATCTCAAGGATGATCAGTTGAAACAGGGTGCCTCTGAGCTCACTTTTAATCTTAATGACTGTGAAGATGTGATTTCTTTGTTTATTTTTTAATACATTTGGAAAAATGTTTATAAAAAATCGTTTTCACATTGTCATTATTGGGTATTGTGTGTAGAATTTTGAGGAAAAAAACCCAATATATTCCATTTTGTAATAAGGCTGTAACATAACGTTGAAAAGGTGAAGTGCTGTGAATACTTTCCGGGTGCACTGTACGACTATCTGATACCTACTTTTCTAACAAGGTGCTTTTATTACAAAGCATCATTGAATATTTTGACATTTTTTTAATGAAGTAATGACACGAGAGAGCTTTTAAATCTCTCACCCTTCAAGGTCTGCACTGCCATCAGAATGCTGCTCCAAATAATGTTTGCCCTCAATTGGCTTAAATAGGGGGTATTGAGCACACTGGCACCTGTAGGGGGTGCCCTAAACAAAAGAGCAAGGCATTCATAAAGAGTGAGAAGGGGGGAAAAAAACAGGCAGCTTTTTTTTTTCCTAAGGAGTACCGTTAGACTGCCACACACAAACCAAGCTGATGGAGCAGCAGGAGAGGCGGCTCCCAAAGTCACCCTATGAAGGAACCCGGGACTTGTACTCCCGCCCCTTTGCAACCACCTCCGCGCTCTCCTCAGGCCGGGTTTATAGGCTCGGCTGCATTAACCATAGCAGCCTAATCAACCTGCAGGAATGCTGTCCAAGATCACCTCGCTGCTGCACATTGTGCTTGCTGCATTAGGTGCTTTCCAACATGCAGGCATCTCATTGCTTGTTCCTGGGTCAAGGAGTGGTCAAGCTAACAAGGGATGCCATGGCACCCCCTTAACAACCCAAAATATGATTACGGTAACAAGAAGACACATTTACGGTCAAACAAATGCGCACGTTGAACATTACGTCGACAAAACGAACATATGTACTGTATACATAGTTAACAGATGAGAAAGGGGAACAGTGAATGTATAAGACATTGTTTTATTGCATAGTCACATGTAAGAAAAATACATTTTAGAAATCCTTTCCAGTCACTTTAATTAGTGCTTTTTTGTTTTACTCACACAAAAGTTTAACTTAAATATTTAAATCTGTATTAATGACAAAACAAGCCCACCTCCATATATAGTCTGAGCAGTTCAGTAACACAAAGAAATGTGTATGCACACAAGTGTTTAAATATTTTCTTTAAAAACACCCACCTGATAGGATGGGGGAAATGACACTAATGTCGTCTTACATGATGCATACAACTTACAGTACGAGGCTGAGTGTGGGATAATCAGTATAGAGCATTTAAAAAAAAAAAAATAGTTGCAAAGTGTACACACTCTAAGGCAGCCCGTGGACCTGAGACTTGACAATACACAAAAACACCAACCAGAGAAAGCAGGTAGATTCCATAAACATCCTATTAAGTCAATACCAGTGTTTATCAAACAGGAGGTTGACGCTCCCAGCTGTGCATCTTTTAGTTTTGGTCACCAATTTGAATACACCACTCACAAAAAGTTGAGATACTCAACTTTTGGGTAGAATTTCAGGATTAACCTAAAATACCAACTAACCACAATATTGTTCAACAGTACCTCTCCGTTTTAGGCTGCTAACAAGATGTTTTCAGATTGAAGTGGCAACTGAGCTTAATGTCAAAGAAAATTTGCCACCAGTTAGAAATTTTGCTATTCAGCTACTTGCTAGAGAACAGCAAGTTGTACAAAAAGTACTGAAACACTGATACACAGTACAGGCCAAAAGTTTGGACACACCTTCTCATTCAATGCATTTTCTTTATTTTCATGACAATTTACCTTGTAGATTGTCACTGAAGGCATCAAAACTATGAATGAACACATGTGGAGTTTTGTACTTATCAAACAATGGTGAAAAAACTGAAAACATGTTTTATATTCTAGTTTATTCAAAATAGCCACCCTTTGCTCTGATTACGGTTTGTACACTCTTGGCATTCTCTCGATGAGGTTTAAGAGGTTGTCACATGAAATGGTTTTCACTTCACAGGTGTCATATAGTTTTGATGCCTTCAGTGATAACCTACAATGTAAATAGTCATGAAAATATAACGCATTAAAATGAGGTGTGTCCAAACCTTTGGCCTGTACTGTATATTTTAGCTTCATCTTTAAAACGCAAAAGCTG
This sequence comes from Entelurus aequoreus, assembly GCF_033978785.1. Classification (NCBI taxonomy): domain Eukaryota; kingdom Metazoa; phylum Chordata; class Actinopteri; order Syngnathiformes; family Syngnathidae; genus Entelurus; species Entelurus aequoreus. Next base: position 54,771,173 of record NC_084746.1, read on the forward strand.
AATATCTTTAACTTTTTGAGTAGTGTATGTGATTGTAATATTAGATTCCCTTGCGTCTCTCCTTTTATTGCCCAACAAACAGAAAGTGAAACAACCACGAGAGAAAAAGTTAATAAAGCTGCCCCATTACCATATCCTTTCATATATACATATGTCAGCTTTACACATTACCATGGACCGATTATTTCCACTGGTGGCTCGGTATGTTGGCGGTAACAACAGCCAGCATGGGAGGGCTTTAAAGGCAGAATGTAGGCTCGATGAATGGGAGGGAAAGAGACGACTGTTAGAGATTCCTAAGTTGCTCAGACAACCACTCCAGTCCTTCATAGAGACCGTCGCCATTGGTGGCGCAGGTGGCCTGGATGAACCAGCGCCTGTCCCGCAGGGTGTGAAGGCCCAGTGCTTCGGTGACTTCAGTTGGAGTCAGGGCGTTAGGCAGGTCCTGTCAATGCCACAGTGTCCGTTTCAAATCAACCACATAACCTAATCAACGTTCATTGCCCGGAGTACTCACTATTTTATTTGCGAAGACTAATAGCAGAGCATTGCGCAGTTCGTCCTCCGCCAACATTCTCATGAGCTCTTCACGAGCCTCGTTGCATCGCTCTCGGTCGTTGCTGTCCACGACAAAGATGAGACCTGAAACGAGAAGCGATCAAAGCCTGCATTAGTCCACCGTATTAAAAAAACAACGCAGTGCAATTCCAGAGAAGGTGCGTGCCTTGCGTGTTCTGGAAGTAGTGACGCCACAGTGGTCGGATCTTATCCTGGCCGCCGACATCCCAAACTGTAAAGCTAATGTTCTTGTACTCCACCGTCTCTACATTAAAACCTGCAAGGGGAAAGAACACATTTAATATAATTTACGATTGATAATGCAATTGTTCACCTTACCTATCGTGGGAATGGTGGTTACGATCTCTCCCAGTTTGAGCTTGTATAAAATGGTCGTTTTCCCCGCAGCGTCCAGACCCACCATGAGGATCCTCATTTCTTTCTTCCCGAACATTTTAAACAGGCTTCCGAATATATTCCCCATGTTTACTGGTGAGGCTTGTGGGGGGGAACTAGAGGCAAACACAAATGAAGAACTGTGGATGAAACTGGATGAAGGCTAGTAATAATTCATTTTTCATTTATTTATTTATTTCAGGCAATTACATAAAAAAGTACAAAGTTGAAAACACATATTATAAATTAATATAGTGCAAAAGGTAATGTATTGTATGTAATGCATGATAATCAAATAATCATACTTGCCAACCCTCCCGGTTTTCCCGGGAGACTCCCGAATTTCAGTGCCCCTCCCGAAAATCTCCCGGGGCAACCATTCTCCCGATTTCCACCCGGACAACAATATTGGGGGCGTGCCTTAAAGGCACTGCCTTTAGTGTCCTCTACAACCTGTTGTCACGTCCGCTTTTCCTCCACACAAACAGCGTGCCAGCCCAGTCACACAATATATGCAGCTTTTACACACACATAAGTGAATGCAATGCATACTTGATCAACAGCCATACAGGTCACACTGAGGGTGGCTGTACAAATAACTTTATCATTGTTACAAATATGCGTCACACTGTGAACCCACACCAAACAAGAATGACAGACACATTTCGGGAGAACATCCACACTGTAACACAACAGAACAAATACCCAGAACCCCTTGCAGCACTAACTCTTCCAGGACGCTACAATATACACCCCCCCCCCTCCCCCGAATTCGGAGGTCTCAAGGTTGGCAAGTGTGCAAATAATAATAGTAATAATCAAAACCATGTCTCATTTTGGCATGCTGACTTCACGTCTAACACAGTCACTGATTTCTGACAGACTGAGGAGTAGCAAACCCGGTTTTGCATTGAACTTCACGTCGAACACGGCCCGGGTAAGTTGTAAAAGTAGCAAAACAGGAAATACCGGAACGCCTTACAACACTTCATAATGCGTGGAATACCGCTGATAACACCAAGACAACAATTTAAAAATATGTCCATATTTCGTGTTCAATTGTTTATCATCCCTCTGTTGTAAAAAGTGTGTTGTATTAAAAATGTAAAACATACCGAAGGCGTCCGACGCTAGCTGACAATGCTATATACAAGTTATACACAACACGAGGGAAGCGTATGGAAGAAATTGAAACACACCCCGCATTTAAAGGGAATGGTTGAATTAATTTTAAAAAGGTCATCTGATTAAACTTGTGTCAGTTGATCGGCAAGAGACTAGTTTAGCACTTAGCAGCCTGCCTTGGTTAGCATTAGCCTTCTATGGGACAGTACTGGCTCTAGGGATCAGTACTGACATCACTTTAAAACTGCGACTTGAATGACATCACACGCAACATTAAAGTGTTTTCAAACGGACTTTAAGACACTTTCAAAACTTACACAGCGCTTCCTTCTCAGGTGCTTGAGGCGTTACCTTCCTGTGGAAAATGGCGACCATTTGACACGTCTAAAGTTCCGCGACTTCCGGGTTCTTCTTCTTCTTTCCTCTAATGGCGGTTGGCAAGCAACCTTGTGAGGTGAATTACCGCCACCGTCTGGAATGGAGTGCGGATCGAGATCGTACACTACTCAACGTTATTTTATTTAACCATGTCTTTAAAAAGAATGTATGCATTAATTTGTACCCTGCATGTTCTGAATGCAACCTTGAAATATCCCACTCTGCTATACTAACCTTCTCTTAGTCAGGTTACTTCTAGACCTCCACCCCAGATCACACCTCACTCTAGTGATGGGATCGGCAGTCCCCCCCCCAAAAAAATAGGGGGGGGGCGTGCGTAGTACAGTACAGTGCAGACATTCGCGGGAGAAGCAGCAAATAGGGTGAACGCAAGTCCCTACACAGCTCTGTGCATGCAGTACACCAGGCAGTGAGTGACTGACACAGCGCCACAGTCAGCACAGTTCTGTACGTGAACCTGAATCACTTCTGCAGCAGCAGTTCTGTGTGCAGGTCGGCGAATCATGAGTCAGTCAGTAACAGCTTCCCCAGCGGCAGATCTCGGTGTGTGTCAGTTCGCGAACGACACAAGCCCTCAGCACCCAATGAACGACGCGCATAGTGACTGAACGAGAGCCTCAATGTGACGTCCTCCTCCGCGACACAGTCAGTTCTCTGTGTCAGTAGGTTCGCGAGTCCTGATTCTGAATGAGTGAGTGAGTGCAGCGTGAACCTGAATCACGTTCGCGAACGACACAACACTACCGCCCCTCCCCCTCGCGTCGCTTCTGCTCAGCCTTGCCCTGCCTGCACTGACTTTCTTTCTGTCTCCTCTACTCTCATAACTTTATGTGTTGAGATAATGGGGACAGGGCGCGTGTGTGTGTTTGTTTTCATGTGGCTTGAGTCAACATTAGCCGTTAGCTTGGAGAATGAATGGAGAACGGATGCCAATGGCATGAAACATATCCCCGCGACGGGAGGAGAATCACTCGCGGCATTGGGGCAAGCAGCGCAGAGAGCGAGAGCGTTGTCTTCACTGAGTGATTCATGTCGTTAATCCGCGGTGAACGAATCGTTCGCTCAGTCCCTCCCCCCACCCCCATGATGAGTAGCTGGCTGCGTCGTTTGCCGACGTCGAGGGTTCAGTGAGTCACAGAATGCGCCAGTTCCACTCATGCCAGCATGGTCGCGGCGGACCTCAACTGAACTGAGAAAGGAACGAATCAGTTCATGAAGTGATTCGGTTCAGTACGTTCACTCAAAAGATTCGTTCGTTCGAACGAATCGTTCGCGAACGACACAACACCACCTCACTCCAACCCACTTCTCCAAAGTGGGCTGGCTCAGGGTGGAGGACAGAGTAAAACAACTTGCACTGAGCCAAGTCTATAAAATCCGCTACACCTCCCTGATACCGAAGTACATGTCAAACTACTTCCTTAACGTAAATGACCGCCATAACCACAACACCAGGGGGAGTTCCAAAAACCACGTTAAACCCAGATTCCGATCTAACAAAGGTCTAAACGCATTCTCCTTCTATGCCACATCAATATGGAATGCACTCCCAACAGGTGTAAAAGAAAGTGCATCTCTATCCTCCTTCAAAACAGCACTAAACAACACCTCCAGGCAACTTCAACCCTTGACTAACACCCTCCCCCTTCCACATCCCACCTCTTTGGAATGTAAATAACCAAATGTAAATAATCAAATTCATTTTTAATGTATATACTTGTTCTTATGCTATCTGAACTCACTATGTTCTCTGCTCGCTGTACATATCCTACCAAGTCAGACCTACAAAGTCAGACCTACACTGTTTCAATGTCCATTTCTCTGGCGATGCTATTGTTGATGACTGAAGTGCTGATATCAACCAAACCCTCCTCATCCCACCCCCCGGATTGTAAATAATGTAAATAATTCAATGTATATACTCTGATGATTAACTTGTGTGATGACTGTATTATGATGATAGTATATATTTGTACCATGAATTGATTACGTGGACCCCGACTTAAACAAGTTGAAAAACGTATTCGGGTGTTACCATTTAGTGGTCAATTGTACGGAATATGTACTGAACTGTGCAATCTACTAATAAAAGTTTCAATCAATCAATCAATCATTCACCAACTTTGTTATTTCCCTGTATTTTACATTTTCTACACTGTATCATCATCAAACTGTATTGCAGACTCCAACGTCCAAGTAGACATACAATCACATACAGTACATAAAACAAATTAAATACAGTATAAAAGGCATTATCACATATTAAAAATAGTGCCTGTGCATGTTTAGTTAAAGGCATCTAATTAATAAATAAAAGCAGCTATAAAAACAAAATATACAGTATATATACTGTATATATACTTTAAAAATGCGTCTACACATTCTATAAAAGGCACAGATACCAGTGTTTCCATATATAGGATTGGTACCTAACAGAACTACACCTAGGATTGGTTATCTGTACAACAAGATCATTCTCGGACCTCTGCAGTCTACTTATAAACTTAAACATCAGTTTTCTCAGGGTGGCGTGGAATCAATCAATCAATCAATGTTTATTTATATAGCCCTAAATCACAAGTGTCTCAAAAGGCTGCACAAGCCACAATGACATCCTCGGTTCAGATCCCACATCAGGGCAAGGAAAAACTCAACCTAGTGGGATGACAATGAGAAACCTTGGAGAGGACTGCAGACGCTATTTTTCTATTGGTATTTGTATTGCTCCATTTGTAGTGTAATAATGCTCATTGTCATTTCTGTATTATTATTTATTTCACTAACTGCTTCTTTGATATCACTTTTACTATCAGATTTGTACATATCATATTTGCTGATGTTGTTCTATTGTTGTTGTTGCTGTTGTTATTGTTGTGTTTGCTGTTGTTGTTGTTGTCTCTCTGTCTTATCCCCCTTTTGTCCCCACAATTTCCACCTCTGTCTTCCTTTTTGTCTCTTTCTATCCCCTCCTGCTCCGGCCCGGCTGCACCAAATGATAATATAAATACATTTAATAAAGTCAAATACAAATAAGGCAACAAGAGAAGTATCCCACACTTCTCTTTTGTAAAGTAAATTTGTACAGCCAGTATGGGCATCTACATTAACAACATGATTTGCCTGAGAAGCTGGATAGGTAAAAAAATTAATCAAATAAAATAAAAAAAGGAGTAGGCTGCAGTTCTGGTGGCTTGCACGGCAGAGGCGGTGGTGGGGTGTCCATCATGGCCGGCAAGCAGCCCTGGAAGCCTGCTTCTTGGTGTCGGGCAGCAGCTCAGGCTGTGCAACAAGTTCGCAGGGAACAGTGTCTGTTAATCTTCCTCTAAACTGATCCACATGACGCTTCAGGACTTGACCACTTCCAATGATGACAGTGTACGACACTGGTCCTGACAAGCTCTCAACCACAGCTGGGATCCACTTGGGACCGTAGGCAAAGTCCTTGATGAACACATTGTCTCCTGGTGTGAATCTCCTCGGTCTTCTCTTCCCGTCATGTTTTTCCTTTTGTTTCAACTGCTTTTGCTGTACTCTTGTCTTAACGTCAGGCATGAGCAGGTCGAAAGCTGATCGGAGTCGCCTTGACATCATCAGTTCAGCAAGTGGCAAGCCAGTTGTAGCATGTGGTGTGATTCAATATCTGAACAGGAACCTGGACAGTCTGGTTTGCAGTGTGTCACTTTTAATCTTCTTCATCCCCTCCTTAAAAGTCTGCACCGCCCTCTCTGCCAGACCATTGGAAGACAGATGGAAGGGTGCTGACTTTACATGATCAATGCCGTTTTGTTTCATGAATGTCTCAAATTTAGCACTTGTGAAACATGTCCCATTGTCTGACACCAACATTTTGGGCAGGCCGAACACACTGAAACTCTGACGTAGTTTCTCAATGGTAGCATGTGATGTTGATGATTTCACAGGGTAAATGTCCATCCATTTGGAGTGTGCATCTACAATGAGCAAAAACATCTCACCTAAGAAGGGCCCCGCGCAGTCCACATGGATCCTGGACCACGGCGACTCCGGCCATTCCCATGGATGTAGTGGTGCAGTACGTGGTGACTTGTGATGTTGTTGGCATTCTACACAATGACTGCACTTCTCTTTCAATGCTCTCGTCCTCACCTGGCCACCAGACGTATGACCTTGCCAAGCCTTTCATCTTTGACATTCCCGTATGAGTCTGGTGGAGGAGCTTTAGTATTTTCTCTCGGCCTTTTGTGGGGATTACTACCTTTTGTGGATGTGCACTACCCATAGTACACATCCATCCCTCACACTTAGTTCCATTTTCCTTTGCTGATATTGCTTGAAACGAGTGTCTGTCTGTTCCGGCCAGCCTTTTAAGGTATACTCATGGACTTGGGACAGGATGACATCTTTACCTCTCCAGCGTTTAATTTGTGTGGTGTCAACCAATGGGTCGTCCAGGACATCCATCATTAACACCTGTTCTGTCATTTCCTGCTCCGTTGTTGTGTCTGAGCAGGACAATCTGCTGAGCGCATCTGCATTTGCATGGTGTTTCCCTGGTTTGTACACGATGTTGTACTCATAAGCGCTTAGGGTCACAGCCCATCTTTACACTCTTGACGAGCCCATTTGAGGAATAGGCTTCTTTGACATGAACCCCAGCGGTCTTTCACTGCCATCATCCATCCTGTGCGAAAGTACGGCTCCAACACCGTAGGGTGACGCATCACATAAGAGCAGTAACTCTCGGTCGGCAAAGTAGTGAATTAACACATCAGCTGAGTTTAGCAGCATCTTTGAATTTTGAAATGCAACCTCCTGTTTCTCTTGCCATTGCCAGTTGACATTTTTCCTCAACAGCTCATGTAGGGGTGCCAGCAGGGTTGCCAGGTTGGGCAGAAACTTGTTGTAATAGTTCAACAACTCCAAGTACGCTTTCAGTTCATTGACATTTGTCGGAGTGGGAGCCTCCATTATGGCTTTGACTTTGTTTTGTACTGGGTGGAGCCCCTGTGCATCCACTCTGTGTCCCAAATACTCCACTTCCTGTTGCATGAAAGCACATTTACTCCTTTTCAGAAAGAGCCTCCTCCAACCTGCTCAACACCTCGGCTAGGTTCTTCAGGTGGTCTGCCTCATTTTTTCCACTCATCAAAATGTCGTCCAAATACACCGCCACCAGCGGTATTCCTTTCAAAAGGCCTTCCATTGTCCGTTGGAATATGGCGGGTGCTGAATCTATTGTAGGTGAATAGACCTCGGTGTGTGTTCACCGTCACAAACTTCTTGGATTCCTCATCCAGGAGAATTTGTTGGTACTCGTGGCTCATATCCAATTTGGAGAACTGCTTTCCTCCCGAAAGCTCTGTGAACAGGTCTTCTACTCTGGGTATTGGATACTGTTCCAGAGAAGCCACGGTATTTACGGTAAATTTATAGTCACCGCACAATCTTACAGCTCCTGTTGGCTTCAGAATTGGCACCACCGGCGCTGCCCATTCAACATATTTCACTGGTGAGATTACGTCCTCTTTCAACAGTCGGTCTATTTTCTCATCGACCTATGCGCGCATGGCAAAAGGAACATACCTTGGGCGGAAGAAGCGCGGGGTGGCATCCGGTGTCACATGAATGCTCGCTTTGGTGCCCTTCAGGGTGCCCAACTCCTCTTTGAACACATTCTCGTGCTTGATCAATACTTGCTGTAGAGTGTTTTCTGTTGTTTTGACTTGGTGTACTTTTTCATTTGTGCGTCCTTTCTTGACCTCACTCCAATCCAAATGTATTTCCTCCAGTCATCCTCGTCCTAGCAAGTTGGGGCCATCCCCGTCGACCACAATAAGGGGAAGTGTCTTTCTCTGTTGCTGGTATTTTACTCTGACAAACTGTGACACCAATCACTTTAACAGGATCCCCTGTGTAACTTTCCACCTTAATTTTGATGGGTTTCGGACTAGGCAGGTCGGCCTGTCTCCATATCTTTTTAAATGTCTCTTTATTCATGACAGTTAGGCAGCATCCACTGTCAATTTCAAAAGATACATTTTTCTCATTTAGTTTCATATTCACAGTATAGGGGTCTACTTTCCTCAAATGTGTTGCACTTCCACGTCCTAATTTGTACAGCTTGTTTTGAAAAGTTTTTTCCACTCTTGACACAGTTCAATGTGAAGGCATTGTGTTCAGAGTCATCACTTTTACTGTCATCCTCTGCTTCACACACTTTGTGAGAATGGTAGTATGCACTCTGCTTTCTGTATTTCTAATTTACAAATCCCTGTGTGTTCTTTTTCATTTTTGCTTTGCTTCTGCAGGCTCTTGCGATGTGCCCAACTTTGCCACACGCATGACATTTCTCTCGTTTGTACTTACAGTCTGCGGCAGCGTGACCGGTCCCTTGGCACCGGTAACACTCTTTGCCGTCCCTTTTTAAATGGGTGCGCCTCATGCGGTCGATCGTTCACACTGAAACATTTCGCCGATCAACCGTTATGCAGGTCTTGCACATTTTTACTTGCGGTCTCGTGTGATACTGCGAGTGCCAGAGCCTTGTCGAAAGTGAGATCAGTTTCTGCTAGGAGACGCCTTTGAGTTCAGTCATCATTTATCCTGCAAACAACCCTGTCTCTTAACCTCTCCTGCAGCGAGGCGCCATGATTACAGTTTTGTGCTAAACGGCGAAGCTCGGCCACATATTCCGTAACTGTTTCATTAGGCTTGCGATTACGAGAGTTAAATTTGTACCTTTTCACTAGGCTTTGGGTCATAGTGATTTTTCATCAGGAGTACCAGCTTGTCAAAGGACTTATCATTTGGCTTGTCAGGGCTGAAAAGGTTGCGCATCAGGCTGTAGGTTGATGCTATGACGACACTTATTAAAATTGCCTTTTGCCTGCCGGCATTATCAATTTCGTTGGCCGCAAAAAACTGCTTGAGTATTTCTGTATACTCATCCCACGTCTGATTTTTCTGATCAAACGCTGCTAGCGTGCCAATGGTAGCCATAGCTCTTCTTAGCTGATAGACTTTCCCGCCACTTGTTTAGCCAAAGAGTCCCCTTTCTTTTAAAAGTCCATCCGACAGTTGTCCTCTCCCAGGCCAATCCTCGTCGCCAATAAGATGTTATATCTCCAAAAGGAATGCACTGCACAGGAATTGTTTTTATTTGTCGTTTACTCAACGTCTTGTAGCCAACACCTGCAAAGCTTGGTACGCTCTTTTTCTAATGCCAAGTGACGTAGACAGCAGCCAACCTAACAACAAGTGCGCCCTCTAGTGGCCTATCTAATAGAGGTGTAATTATCTCTCAAAGGAGCCAACACAAATGTGTACATACATAAATAGGTTAATAAAAGATTATCTACGATACCACAGATCCTTCCTGCGGAAAATGGCGACCATTTGACAATCTAAAGATCTGCGGATCGAGATCGTACACTACTCAACATTATTTTATTTAACCATGTCTTTTTTTTAAATGTATGCATTAATTTGTACCCTGCATGCTTTGAATGAATATCCCACGGTGCTATACTAACCTTCTTTTTCACTGACTTCGTTATTTCCCTGTATATTACATTTTCTACACTGTATTATTACATGCGCTACATTTTCCATTTGATTACAATAATCACACAGACCTGTGTTATGTTCCTCTATTAATGTCCGTGAACTATCAAAATATTTTTGTCCTAACCTCGTTCTAGTAATGATCCTTTCTACTTCTTTTACCGCGTCTTATTTTTCCTACACTGCTTTGCATATACTTTTCGTTGTTCTGTTGGTTAGACCGAATTTGAAACGTAGTGCTCTTAATGTGAAGCCGGACGTGTGTGATCGGTATAAGAAAATATTTGACATATTTTGACGAAAGTCTCAAATTCAAGTGACTTTAGACTTCCTCTCTACCATCTTTTTTCTGCTGAGCTGTGTGTGTGTGTGTGTGTGTGTGTGCGTGTGTTCTTATATTTCTGCCCTTCTTGAGACATCAACAAGGAAAAGTACCTTCCATATGAGGACCGTTGAACAAGTTAGGACATAAATCATGGTCCCAATACAGAAAACCATTGCATCTAATAGAGAATGTCTCATTTGCACCCCTGGTGGTGAAATCTATCAAAATGAGGGTGGTCCCAAATAGGAGGGATTTTTCAAATTGACTACGTGTCAGTGTTAAAAGTGCTCCCCCTCTGGTCAACATATGAAATAACAAGTGTGTGTACAAATTTGAAGTGCTCCCCCTCTGGCCAATATATGAAATAACAAGTCTTTGTACAAATTTGAAGTGCTCTTCCTCTGACCAACGTATGTAATAACAAGTGTGTGTAAGAAATTGAAATGCGCCCCCTTTGGCCAAAATTAATTTAAAAAAAATAAAAAATATGTGTATAGAGACATACTGTAATAACTTGAAGTAGATAATGAAGAATACAAACCGATTACAAACAAAAAAATTCAACAACAAAAATAAATGAACCAAAAGCATTCTTTTTCTCACGATGTGTCGACTTTTTTCTTATAAAATTGGGAACAATTTCTCATATTATTTCTGTTTCTGTGATATTGCAATATTTTCTCATAATAGTGTTACTTTTTTATGTAAAATTATTACTTTTTAATGCAAAATGGTGACATTTGTCATATAAAATTCTGGCGTTTATCACAACATTGCCAATTTTTTTTGTTGTTCTTGCAAAATAGTGACATTTTTTGAGTAAAATTATGACTTTTGTCATAATTTTGCCAAGTAAAATTCCGATTATCATAAAATTGCCAACAGTTTAAGCTTTTCTTGTAAAATTGTGACTACTATTGAGTAAAATTCCAACTTTTATCAAAATATTGCACAAATGTTCAGTTTTTCTTGTAAAATTATGACTTGCGTTGAGTAAAATTTGGACTTTTACTATAATACTGCCAAAATTCTATGTTTTTCTTGTGAAATTCCAACTCATTTTTCACAAGCTTTTTTATAATACATAGTTTGTATATATTATTAATATTGTAAATACAAATCTTTATATATATCTAGAAAGGGTGGTCCTAAAGAGGTAGGCATTTTTCAGAGGTCTTATATATAAATATATAAACATATAAAAACATGTTATACAGTATATCTTCTAGTTCATTACCCACAATTCCCACATGAGCAGGTACCCAAATAAATTTACTACACTTCCAGCTATATTTATTCTAAAGATTGTCGGAACTATTTCATATAAGCTATGTTTTTTTCCGAGCACTCAACTGCTATACTTGGTTTATTTTCCTCAGTCCAATTAACTGCTAGGTAAATAGCTATTTATTCCCCGGTAAGAACCGATAACTGTTGGCTTATTTTTTTAAATTCAAAACTATGTTTTATTGTGAAATAACTGCGGAAGCTCCTACTTTATTATTTTTAGTTTTAGGGTGTACCCCGCCTTCCGCCCGAATGCAGCTGAGATAGGCTCCAGCACCCCCCGCAACCCCAAAAAGGGACAAGCGGTAGGAAATGGATGGATGGATGCATCTGTATCTTTCGAGTTCATACCCAGTGTTTGTGTCTTTGGGGGTGATCGCCCCCTTTGGCCAAATTGAGAATGACATGCACAAGCTTGTTATTGCCATTTATTTATTATTCTATTTTTTATGCATTTATGTATAAGCAACGTTAATATTTAAATTGTGAAATGTAATTGAAAATATATCTATATTTTTTTTTTATAGCACTTTTAATGCTATTTAAATCAAATCAACTTTTACTAGTGGTGTCTGTAGCTTCCACTTCCTTTCCTTTTCGACCCTGACCAGGTCATGGAAACAAAAAAAAACAAAAAAAAGAAAGTCCATTGTGAGGCCAGTTGAATTTTAACCGGGGTCAACCATGCCAGTTTGCCCCCAGCAGAGGGGGCAGCAGCCAGCAGGAGGGGAGTAAGGGCCAGCCAGGCGGAAGCAGCAGGAGGCCACAGGACTCTGTAGTCGCTGATGGACCACACAGAAAAGGGTCATAATGCTGTCTCACACTAAAGAAAAAAACATAATTTGCGTTCCGGCCTGCCAACAAACGCACTAGAGATCTCTTTTGGCTTACTTTCACACATTCTTGTCATTCATGTGGATGTTGTTTACCCAGAAATAAAAAATAAATAAATGTTAGGAGTATGACAAATAAAGTTTTATTCAATGGTTTTGAAAGGGTTTTCAGTATATCATTTGCAGAACTTTGATGACTTTTTTATTGTAAAATTAAAAGGATATAACTTTGATAACATTGACTTTTGAGAAACTTTGTCTGGGTCACCACTTGCCTAGCCTAGCCTACCTTCCTGTGCTACCTAAAATCCTACAAAATCTAATCAAAGTTGGTGTTCCTTTTTAAATGGCAGAGATTGAATATATCCTACCTCAAAGGTAAATAAATTCCTCACTGGATATTTAACACTATGAACAAATGTATAGTATAATACAGGGGTCCCCAAACTTTTTAACTCGGGGGGCCACATTGGATTAAGAAAATCTGGCCGGGGGCCGGGCTGTATATATATATATATATATATATATATATATATATATATATATATATGACCACAGAACTTTCCTCCAGGAGGTCTTATCTTTGTCCATGTGATGTCAGATGAAACAAAAATTGAGCTGCTTGGCCACAATACCCAGCAATATGTTTGGAGGAGAAAAGGTGAGGCCTTTAATCCCAGGAACACCAATCCTACTGTCAAGCATGGTGGCGGTAGTGTTATGCTCTGGGCCTGTTTTGCTGGAACTGGTGCTTTACAGAGAGTAAATGGGACAATGAAAAAAGAGGATTACCTCCAAATTCTTCAGGACAACCTAAAATCATCAGCCCGGAGGTTGGGTCTTGGGCGCAGTTGGGTGTTCCAACAGGACAATGACCCCAAACACACGTCAAAAGTCGAATGGCTAAATCAGGCTAGAATTAAGGTTTTAAAATGGCCTTCCCAAAGTCCTGACTTAAACGTGTGGACAATGCTGAAGAAACAAGTCCATGTCAGAAAACGAAACAAATTTAGCTGAACTGCACAAATTTTGTCAAGAGGAGTGGTCAAAAATTTAGCCAGAAGCTTGCCAGAAGCTTGTGGATGGCTACCAAAAGCGCCTTATTGCAGTGAAACTTGCCAAGAGTCATGTAACCAAATATTAACATTGCTGTATGTATACTTTTGACCCAGCAGATTTGGTCACATTTTCAGTAGACCCATAATAAATTCATAAAAGAACCAAACTTCATGAATGTTTTTTGTGACAACCAAGTATGTGCTCCAATCACTCTATCACAAAAAAATAAGAGTTGTAGAAATTATTGTAAACAACCATGACATTGTGTTCTTCACAAGTGTATGTTAACTTTTGACCACGACTGTATATATATATATATATATATATATATATATATATATATATATATATATATATATATATATATATATATATATATATATATATATATATATATGTACATGGTAGGTCAGGAAAAAACACAGAGGCTATTTCATCCCGACAAGCCTTTCCCTGCTCTTCATGGGTTTTTGTTGTATCCGGTAGGAAATGGATGGCTGGATGGATGTATAGTATAAAATCCCCTGAAGAGCAGGGAAACCTGCGAAACAGGCTTGTAGGGATGAAATAGCCCCTGCGTTTTTTCCTGACCTAACATATATTCCACTCCACCCCGGAATATATATATATATATATATATATATATATATATATATATATATATATATATATATATATATATATATATATATATATATATATATATATATATATATATATATATATATATATATTCGGAGCGCGAGGATGTCACGTTATCGATGGGAAAATGCATTTTTAGACAATATGATTTGCCTGAGCGGCTAGGAAACACAGAGTAACAAACGGTAGAAAATGGATTAGAAAGGACAGATTTTTTAAAGTAAGAATAAAAAAAATAAAACAATATATATATATATTTTTATATATATATATATATATATATATATATATATATATATTTTTAAAATTTATTTATTTGTATTTATTTATTTATTTTTTAAAACTTTGGACCAGATTTTGGACGCTGGCGGGCCGGATCCGGCCGTAGTTTGGGGACGCCTGGTATAATACAATATATGTTGGTGTTGTTTACCCAGAGATATAAAAAAAAAAGTTAGGAATAAGACAGTTTTATTAATCATCCATCCATTTTCTACCGCTTGTCCCTTTTGGGGTCGCGGGGGGTGCTGGAGCCTATGGCTTTCGTTGTATTCATAGCTAGAGTGTCTTTCAGTATATCATTTGCAGAACTTTGACAACTTTTTATTTTAAAATCAAAAGGATATGACTTTGATAACGTTTAACATCGCTGGGGTGACTTTTGAGAACGTTTGTCTGGGTCACCACTTGCTTAGCCTAGCCTAGCTTCCTATGCTATCTAAAGACCTACGAGTTTGAGTTCCTTTTTAAACGGCAGAAATTGAATATATCCTACCTCAAAGGTAAATAAAGTCCTCACACTATGAACAAATGGATAGTATAATACAACATAATTTCCTTAGTCATGTTGGAGTAGTTTACCCGGAGATTTACAAAAAAAGGTTAGGAATACGACACAAAGTAAAATGGCTTCTGTTGTATTCATAGCTAGAGTGTCTTTTACTGTATCATTTGCAGAACTTACCATTTCGACGACTGTTAGGCGTCAGCAGGGTTCTACTCGCAATAAAGAACGCGGTTGTCTTTTCTCCTTTTATTTCAACCACAGTTTTCAGTTTGCGGTGCAATTAGCCGCATAAAAGTTTGCAGTTTGCAGGCAAAAAATCTTTGAAATAAATGCAATACACTGAATAAATATTCACAAAGTTAAAACCCTTTGAATGAAATAGCGATGATAATGTTGATTAACACTTAGACATGGTTTAGCATTAACTTATAGGTAAGTGTCAACTCAGTCTTTTTCCTAAATCTTGCACAACCCCACTTAAAACAATTAACCTCATATTTGACTGTTTTTCCATTCTGTAGACTAAATCGCAACACTCCATATATACCAAAAGTATTTAACACAAAAGCAAACAAAAATAGACCAAAGTATAATACCCACTACAACCAAAATAGGTTTAATCTACACATTAAACTTAATCATCATTTTAAATATACATACATACATACATAAGTGGTGGAAAATGGCTAGGTGGATGGCATACATACAACACCACCAAGCAGAAATACCATAGTAACTAATTTGATGACCATAGTAACTAATTAGATGACCATAGTAACTAACTAGATGACCATAGCAACTAACTAGATGACCATAGTAACTAACTAGATGACCATAGTAACTAGTATATCATGCAAAAGTGCAGATTCCAACCATTGAAATACTTTGTATAGTTCAAGACTTAAGGCCATTTGAAAACATCACTGCACATCATAATGGCAGCTACACTTTCCATCTTAAAGATTTAAAACAATTATTTGGGAATGCCAAACTGAAAAGCTTAACGGGTTGCATGCGGCCCCCGGGCCTTAATTTGCCCAGGTCTGGTCTAAGGCCATTCAGTAATGCAGCTGTTTTGGGCTATATGTGAATATCTGTCTGGGGTTTCTTTCTACTTTATTCATTTAATTATATCATTATTTTTAATTATCTAATTTTACTTGTTGGATGGGGGAAACAGCATTTTATGTATTTTTGACAACTCCTGTCAATATGTGTCTGAAAACCAATAAACTAATGTTTAAAAAAAAAAGATATACATATTAAGTCAGGGGTGTCAAACTCATTTTAGCTCAGGGGCCGCATGGAGGAAAATCTGTGCACACGCGGGCCGGACCATTAAAATCATAGGAATTAAAACAAAAAAATAAAGACCGCTTCAGATGTTTTTTTTTGTCTTAAAAATAGAACAAAAACATTCTGAAAATATTACAATAAAAATATAGAAAAAAATACCGGCAGCGGTAAAGTTTAGATCCATGAAGGAAAGAAGAAAGTGAATAAATGTTTACAACAGAATACATTTACATATACATAAAAATGTGTTTTATTATTATTATTATTTTTTTTAATGAATTAAGTAACGTTTATGACAACCTTTTTGCAAAACACAATATAGAATGTGAGATATAACAGGATACATTTATCATTTGTTTTCAAAACGGTTACAAAAAAATTGGGACCCCAAAAATGTACTGTGGGACCCCATTTTTATGACTTGATGGGGTCCCTGCGGGCCGGTTCTAATACTAATCAAACATCATCCCGGGGCCTTGACTTTGACACCCCTGTATTAAATGTTAGTTAGATGCATAGCATGTCAACATTTAATTGAAGATTAATGTGAAAATGTCACAAATGTAGTTTTGTAACGTTAGTTAGCTAGATGCATAGTCGTGTGGCTTGTCGAACATTCATGTAAAGATGTGGACTATGTACTTATATGACATTAGTTAGCATGACGAACATTCATGTGAAAATATGGAAAATGTACTTATATAACATTAGTTAGCATGTCGAACATTCATGTGAAGATGTGGAAAATGTACTTACCGTATTTCTCGGACTATAAGTCGCTCCGGACTATAAGTCGCACCGGCCAAAAATGCATAATAAAGAAGAGAAAAAACATATATAAGTCGCACTGGAGTATAAGTCGCATTTTTTGGGGAAATGTATTTGATAAAACCCAACACCAAGAATAGACATTTGAAAGGCAATTTAAAATAAATAAAGAATAGTGAACAACAGGCTGAGTAAGTGTACGTTATATGACGCATAAATAACCAACTGAGAACGTGCCTGGTATGTTAACGTAACATATTATGGTAAAAGTCATTCAAATAACTATAACATATAGAACATGCTATACGTTTACCAAACAATCTGTCACTCCTAATCGCTAAATCCGATGAAATCTTATATGTCTAGTCTCTTACGTGAATGAGCTAAATAATATTATTTGATAGTGATGGGTCCGGCAACACCGATGCATCGGCGCATGCGTCGAGTTCATAGAGCAAAACCCTGTGTCGGTGCGCGTACCGCTTTTAGAAAGTCACATGACCGATCATGCGCTGTTTCGGTCACATGACCGATACGCGACCTGTGTCGCACTGCCGCCTCCTCCTTTTCTACAGCCGGAGAAATAATAACTAAGAAGAGAAATCGTCAAAAATTTAATACGTTGGAGAAACTGTTTTTTTTTAAATAAAAATGTGTAAAAAAATAAATAAAAGTTCCCAGTCCACAAGCATCCTCATTCACAACACGTTCTCTTAGATTTCCATGTTATGATACATGTTCACATTATTTATTGACTGTATCTAAAAAAGATAAAAACATATTTTTATTTAAATGAAGATATGAAATAATCCTAAATGAAATACAATGACTTGGTTTATATTATTGTATATACTAGGTCATAAAATCAGTGTCAGTTGAGTCGGTCCATAGGTTGCCTGTAGGGATTTTTAATGTCCAGCAGATGTCAGTATTTAGTGACACAGTATCGATACAGTATCAATACAGTTTTGCAATGTGTCGAAACGCTTCATGACGCCTCATCAACCCATCACTATTATTTGATATTTTACGGTAATGTGTTAATAATTTCACACATAAGTTGCTCCTGAATATAAGTCGCACCCCCGGCCAAAATATGAAAAAAACTGCGACTTATAGTCCGAAAAATACGGTATATAACATTAGTTAGCATGACGAACAATTTACTTATATAACATTAGTTAGCATGACGAACATTCATGTGAAGATGTGGTCTATATACTCATACAACATTAGTTAGCATGACAAACATTCATGTGAAGATGTGGTCTATATACTTATATGACATTAGTTAGCATGACGAACAATTTACTTATATAACATTAGTTAGCATGACGAACATTCATGTGAAGATGTGGACTATGTACTCATACAACATTAGTTAGCATGACAAACATTCATGTGAAGATGTGGTCTATATACTTATATGACATTAGTTAGCATGACAAACATTCATGTAAAGATGTGGAAAATGTACTTATATAACATTATGATGAACATTCATGTAAAGATGTCCTGTGCAGCTCCCAATTCTATGTTTGTTCAGAGCGTTGGCCTTCCTTGTCCACCCTTCCTCCCATCCCATCCATCCATCCATTTTCTACCGCTTATTCCCTTCGGGGTCGCGGGGGGCGCTGGAGCCTATCTCAGCTACAATCGGGCGGAAGGCGGGGTACACCCTGGACAAGTCGCCATCTCATCGCAGGGCCAACACAGATAGACAGACAACATTCACACTCACATTCACACACTAGGGCCAATTTAGTGTTGCCAATCAACTTATCCCCAGGTGCATGTCTTTGGAGGTGGGAGGAAGCCGGAGTACCCGGAGGGAACCCACGCAGTCACGGGGAGAACATGCAAACTCCACACAGAAAGATCCCGAGGCCGGGATTGAACTCACGACTACTCAGGACCCTCGTATTGTGAGGCAGACGCACTAACCCCTCTTCCACCGTGCTGCCCTTCCTCCCAGTGCTTCAATATAGAGCTAGCTAGCACCCTGATTGGACTTCACTCCACTTTGTGCAGAGGCAGCTGCTGGCTGATTGGGATTAGGTTCACCTGCTGCCAGGCGTGGCACCAGGCAGTTTGCCGCAAGAGTTACTTTTAATATGGTTTGGGTGACTTTCGACAAAGGTCTGGCTTTGCTTAGCCACAGTTGTGCTTCCAATACTAGCTAAAAAGCTACATTGTAGTTGGTGTTACTTTTTGAAAGGTAAACATTGTTTACTAAACATTGTGTCTCTCCTGGCTGAAAGATCAAGAAATTCCTCATTGGAGATTTAACACGATGAACAAATGGTGAGTTAAATACAGTATAATGTTATGTTGGAGATGTTTACCCAGAGATGCACAATTGCACGGCTGCCAAGTTTCAGAAAATGACAAGGGTGGCCTTTTTTAACACAGATTTTGCATGTTTTAATTTATACAATTTATACTTAAGACTGATGTCTTCACCTCCAGCAGTTCTCCCTGCACTGTGGCTGTCTAATGCTAGTCTTAATTAACCAGAAATTAGAAATGAAAATCATCTCCACTGTTTTCTCTGCTGACTCTTTTGTCTCATTCTCTGTCTCTGACTTCTCAATTTGTATCTTTTCTACATCTCCGTCCTCACTGTCCTTAATCTTTCCCGATCCCTCTTCATCTTTCAGTGTTGACAACTCCTCTGCAAGGAAAGTAGCAATTGGCTTGAAGTTGATATCATTGCCTCATTCGCACAATTGATTACAATGGACGCTGCAGTGGGAGTAGGGTTGTACGGTATACAGGTACTAGTATAGTATCGCGGTACTAATGAATCAAAAACAGTACAGTCCTCTGTTTGAAAAGTACCGGCGCATCGTCAGGTCATGACATTGCTAATTTTACGAGCAGAGGAGCATGTTCGGCAGCGCACGATCACGGAGTACTTACAAGCAGACACAGTGTGTAGACAGAAAAGGGAGAACGGACGCATTTTGGCCTAAAAACGAACGCTAAAGGTGAAGTTTTAACACTGAAACGCCTTCAGGAAGAGGTGATTTAAAACATGGCTTGCTAGCTAGCAGTGAACATCCATCCGCAGTCGGCAGTGTTTTACAGTAACTACTTCTAAATCACTAATCCTCGCCTCCGCGGCGACAAATAAAGTGAGTTTCTTACACTTATTGTCCCTGCAGGACGAGGAATAGCTAAACATGCTTCATTCCACACCGTAGGAGGATACAATAGCTCAGCAGCGTGACCGCTAACAAAAGCTAGCCCGCCTGAATGTAAACAAATGCCATGGGTGGATCTACACCTGACGTCCACCGTCATGATACCAAGTACGGTATTTTTCGGACTATAAGTTGCAGTTTTTTTCATAGTTTGCCCGGGGGTGCGACTTATACTCAGGAGCGACTTATGTGTGAAATTATTAACACATTACCGTAAAATATCAAATAATATTATTTAGCTAATTCGCGGAAGAGACTAGACGTATAAGATTTCATCGGATTTAGCAATCAGGAGTGACAGATTGTTTGGTAAACGTATAGCATGTTCTATATGTTATAGTTATTTGAATGACTCTCACCATAATATGTTACGTTGACATACCAGGCCCGTTCTCAGTTGGTTATTTATGCGTCATATAACGTACACTTATTCAGCCTGTTGTTCACTATTCTTTATTTATTTTAAATTGCCTTTCAAATGTCTATTCTTGGTGTTGGGTTTTATCAAATAAATTTCCCCAAAAAATGCGATTTATACTCCAGTGCGACTTATATGTTTTTTTGCTTCTTTATTATGCATTTTCGGCCGGTGCGACTTTCATACTCCGGAGCGACTTATAGTCCGAAAAATACAGTAAAATTGCGTATCTAGTCGATACTAATATGATTACATTGATATTTTTTATCATCACAAAATCTTTTTTACTTTTTTTAAAAACTCAAAACTCAGGAAATATGTCCCTGGACACATGAGGACTTTGAATATGACCAATGTATGATCCTGTAACTACTTGGTATCGGATTGTTACCTAAATTTGTGGTATCATCTAAAAGTAATGTAAAGTATCAAACAGAAAAATAAGTGAATATTACATTTGAACAGAAGTGTAGATAGAACATGTTGAAATGGAAAATAACCAGATATTACCAGTAAATGAACAAGTAGATTAATAATTCATTTTTACAGCTTGTCCTTTTATAATTTAGACAAAATAATAGAATGAGAAATGACACAATATGTTACTGCATACGTCAGCAGACAAATTAGGAGCCTTTGTTTGCTTAGTTACTACTAAAAGACAAGTTGTCTAGTATGTTCAATATTTTATTGAAGACCAAAATTGTTCTCCGATTGCAATAAGAAACATATGTTTAATGTACCCTAAGATTTTTATTTAAAATAAAGCCAATAATAAAAAATGTTTGTGGTCCCCTTTTTATTTACAAATGTATCAAAATACATTTTGGTACCGGTATTAAAATATTGGTATCGGGAAAACCCTAAGTGGGAGACATTAAAAAAAAAAGCCCATTATGATTAGAATTGTAACTTAAATTTATTCCGTTTATTCTTAGTTTAGTTGTATTTTTCTTTGTTCTACATCGTTAAATGTTAGACTTTCAAATTTGATCAAAAGACTGAGGGGTTGTGATATTCACAAACAAACCAAATTTATTGACTGGCTCATTAACATGAATGATGGGTTTGTTTTTATTTAAAATGTGACAACAATGAAACATTTAAATCTCTCTCTGTAAACCAAGGCAGTCGCTTGTCGCTTCGGAGAAAGATCGCCACTAAGAGAAGTCACTAGAGAGAAAGTCGGCAAGTTGTCAACACTGTAAGAGAGACGCCAAGACCCGTCTTAAATTGCTTCTGATTGGTTTATATGGCGTGGTGCCTTCCGTGGTTGGTTAGATTAAGGCACAGAGAATCGATGGCTTGGTCTGGGATTGGTTATCTCGGTTAATCTATGACATTTACTCGAACTACGGCAAGCTGCGAGGATCAAAGTTTATTATAATGAAAAACATTTGAGTGGTGGATGGGGGAAATATAAGCAAGTGTCAAGTGTGGCGTGAGAAAGGGTTAAGGTGAGGCTTGTTAGGAATAGGACAAACAACATTTATTCAATGGTTTTAAAATGTTTTCCGTTGTGTACAAAGCTAATGTGTTTTTCTCTGTATCATTTGCAAAACTTTGAATGACTTTTGATGTTGGAATGACTTTTGAGGACGTTTGGCTTGGCCTTTATTTTATAGCCTAGCTAGAGTTGTGTTTCCAGTGTTAGCTAAAAGCCTGTGAAATCAAATCAAAGTGTGTTACTTTTTTGATGGCAACCATTGTATCTCTCGTAACTCAAAAATAAAGACAATTCACCCTGCATATACAATATGAACACATGTTCAGTATAATGCAGTATAGTGTTCTTAGTCATGTTGGGATTGTTTACCCAGAGAATAAAGATTTTACGGTACCATTTGCAGAACTTTGAAATTTGTCATCAGTGTGAATGTTGAGGAAATTTAGGAGTCACAACTTACCTAGCCCAGCTTACCCTAGCTTTGCGTAGGTTAGCCTAGCCTAGTTTAGCCACAGAGTTTTGCTTTA
Organism: Entelurus aequoreus; assembly: GCF_033978785.1. Taxonomy (NCBI): domain Eukaryota; kingdom Metazoa; phylum Chordata; class Actinopteri; order Syngnathiformes; family Syngnathidae; genus Entelurus; species Entelurus aequoreus. Next base: position 54,793,788 of record NC_084746.1, read on the forward strand.
AGTGCTAGCCAAAAGGCTACAAAATCTAATCATAAATTGTTACTTTTTCAATAGCAAACATTGAATCGTTCCTAACTTAACGACAAAAAAAGAAATTCAACAAATGGTGAATACATTACAGTATAATATTTTCATTAATTTTAGAATTGTTCTAGTTCGGGGGTCAGCAACCCACGGCTCTCGAGCCGCATGCGGCGCTTTAGTGTAGCCCTAGTGGCTCCCTGGATGGAGCATTTTTTTAAAAGTTTTGGAAATGGGGAAAAGATGGGGGGGAAAATAATTTTTTTGTTTTAGTATGTTTTTTGTTTGAGGACAAACATGACACAAACCTTCCCAATTGTTAGAAAGCCCACTGTTTAATATGTTTGTGTGTATGCTTCACTGATGGGAGTATTTGGTGTACATCGTTTTGTCCTACTAATTTCGGCGGTTCTTGAACTCACCATAGTGTGGACTGTGACGCAACAGTTTGTTTACACGTAAAATTTTCCATTCCTTCTTTATCTCATTTTGTCCACCAAATGTTTCATGCTGTGCGTGAATGCACAAAGGTGCGCTCTGTTGTTATTGACTTATTAGAGTGCTAATCAGGCATATTTGGTCAGTGCATGACTGCAAGCTAATCAATGCTAACATGCTATCTAGGCTAGCTGTATGTACATATTGCATCAGTATGCCTCATTTGTAGGTATATTTGAGCTAATTTAATATCCTTTACTTTAATCATTTTTGTATATACTTTAGTTTTGCATGTCTCATGACACATTATCTGTATGTAATATTGGCTGCTTTTCAGATAGTTGTTTGTGTGCCATGTTGTTCCAGACCACAGCAAACATTACCTATCTTGCCAAAGATGGTAATAAATACATTAAAAGAAGACAGCCTGCCGTTTCCTTTTAACTTGGACACACATACACAGTATACCTTTTGGCCATTAAAAGCCAGTCATTTCCAGGAGTTATCTCACTTTCTGAGTAGCCTCTTATTTACTAATGGTTTTTAATGATGTAAAAATGTGTAAAATATTACATTTCAACATTTTTGTCAACGAAGATTTGCTTCAGCCTGCGACACATAGTCATTTTGATAGTAGGCTATTATAGCTAATACAGACACTTACATCATGTGTTGCCTTCATTATAAGGCTTTTATTTTTTTGCGGCTCCAAATGGATTTGTTTTTTGTCCAATATGGCTCTTTCAACGTTTTGGGTTGTCGACAATTAAGGATGCATGTTTGTCATATTCCTGACATGAAAAAAAACATGGATCCTAAAATGACTACCATGGTGTACATAGCTAGTGTGTATGATTCAGTGACGTGTGGTGAGGTTCATGGCTGTTGAGGCACTGACTTCATCAGTCAGATTTACAAACATATGAAACCTAAAGAGTATCTTATTCACCATTTGATTGGCAGCAGTTAACGGGTTATGTTTAAAAGCTCATACCAGCATTCTTCCCTGCTTGGCACTCAGCATCAAGGGTTGGAATTGGGGGTTAAATCACCAAAAATGATTCCCGGGCGCGGCGCAGAGGACACATTTCATTACACCTAGTGTGTGTGTGACAATCATTGGTACTTTAACTTAACTTTAACTTTACACATACAAACTGTAGCACACAAAAAAGCACATTTAATTAAAACGTTATTATGGTTTTACCTTTACTTATAAATGAAGCCCATGCGCCGCTCCTTCTGAACAAAAGCATCGATAACTTGTTTATAGAAGTCTTCCTTATCTTTCTTCGGTTTTAAAAGTCTCTCTGTCTCGATAGAGAGCTTCCTTTAATTATTACCTCCTGCTTCGATTGAAAGTCCAGTTTAGAAAACTGTTTTATTTTAGATATGTAATCCTCCATGTTAAAAGTCCAGGCGAGAGGAAAAAATCAACGATCGCTGCTAACTGTTGCTGCTTGTTGTCACTTATTCTGCAGCCGAGTAGTCGCAAGAATGATCCCTGGGATCACTAGCGCCCTCTACCACCATGAGGCAGGATTACTGCGAGCCTCAGCCAGTGCGTCTTCGCAGCCGTTTTATGATTGCTCAGCACAAGAAATACGTTACACACATACAGTTGTTGACAAAATACACCGTACATTATATACCTCAGCTAACTAAACTATGGAAATGTATAATATAATTCATATAGCAATACGGTCTCACTGCACAGCAGGCCAGCAGTTAGCCGAGTCATTGCGCAATCCATGGTGAGGCTCAACTGGCTGCTGACTCACCGCAAGTCTCTTCTCAGTATTTGAACGGCAAATGTGAAAATTCAGCGATTTTGAATAAAAATAATCTAAAACTGGTGAAGTTAAATGGAATTTTTTTTTATAATATAATCACTGGATACATATTACAATTTAATACATTTTTTTTAATTTACATTTTTTTTCTTTCCATGATGGCACGTGAGACCCCGCCTCCCCTGACTGCACGTCACTTGTATGATTCAAAAGACTGTTAAACACCAAATAATTTGTAGAAAGGTACAACTTTGATGACTTTAGCTAATATGCTAAAAGCAGTACCCTAAAGCCTTGACTGCTAAGAGTCACTTAAACGCAGCACTCAACAAAAGTTAGAATAACGTTAGCTGTTAATGGTGCGTTGCATGGTTGTAAACAATCATGTGCCTCGGTGACCTCACATTTTGAAAACACAACTTTTAAATTGGCCTCCATAAAGCTCAAGAGTGGTTTTCAAAAACCGCACTTTGCCTTTCTCGCTCCTTGACTCATATCCTTTAATTTTACACTCAAGACAGAGTTAAACCCAGCGAAAAAATGTTGGTTCAGGTGGTGGTCAGCCAAAAAAGAGCAATGAATCATTCTTAGAGGAAAAAAAAATATGGATGTATAGAAAATTAAACATGATGTACGGCAAATTACAGATGAGTTATTATTACAATGATACAAAATGACGCATCTCTGAAATAGATTTGATATTAACAAAACGGAAAACACCACAACATCCTGCGTGGGATTGTTGTCTTTTTAAAGGATGAAGACAAACAATGCGGTGGTCAGCGTAGTGTTGAGTTGGGAGCGCTGCCATGTGCCCTGTTGACAAGTTTAGAAAGTGACATTTGCATCAGAAATGCTTTTTCCCTCACTTATGCTGTCATTGCCACCACCTAAAATGCAAACAGCTCCTGAATTATTGCAGCCCTTGCCACATTTTTGCTCCCATTTAGCTCCATTTGGGTATTCACAGCATGTCCTCAAAATAGGAAAACAAAAGTATGGAGATGTGTAAATAAAACTGTGGCGGGAGTGGGAAGTCGCTCGTCTCAACAAACAATAACGCCACGGTGAATTCAAAGGACTCCTGTGGTAAATCATTAAGAAATCATCAGTCATAATAGAAGATCTTTGCCAGGATCCTTAAAAACAGCACAGCCCTTATGACTTGTATAGAAGATCTTTGACCAGCATTTGTGCAATTGGTGCTTAAAAACAGTAGGGCATTCCTGTAATATAGATCAGCGGTCCCCAACCACCGGGCCGCGGCCCGGTACCGGTCCTTGGATCGATTGGTACCGGGCCGCACAAGAAATAAAAGAATAAAATTAAATTAAATTAAAAAAATTATTTAAAAAAAAATTATTTTTAAAAAAATTAAATCAATATCAAAAACACAAGATACACTTACAATTAGTGCACCAACCCAAAAAACCTCCCTCCCCCATTTACACTCATTCACACTCATTCGCACAAAAGGGTTGTTTCTTTCTGTTATTAATATTTCTGGTTCCTACATTATATATCAATACAGTCTGCAGGAATACAGTCCATAAGCATGCATGATTATATTTTTTAATGACAAAAAATAAATAAATAAATATATATATATATATATATATATATATATATATATATATATATATATATATATATATATATATATATATATATATATATATATATATATATATATATATATATATATTTATATATATATATTTTTTTTAAATTCCCCCCTCCCCCCGGTCCATGGGGCAAATTTTCAAGCGTTGACAAAAAGGTTGAGGACCACTGATATAGAGGATCTCTGACTCATGTTTTTGTAGTAAGTCCTAAAAAAAGCACAGCACTGAACTTATGCAGAGGATCTTTGACTAGCATTTTTGTGTTAGGTCCTTAAAAACAAGCACATCGCTTTTTTCTGATGGAGGATCTTTCTTTTTGCAGCAGGTCCTTAAATACAGCAGAACACTTGTGTTATTTAGAAGATCTTTGACAAGTATTTTTGCGTTAAATCCTTTTTTATTGAAAACGGTACTGTGTTCCTGTCATACAGAGGATCTTTGACCAGCATTTTTGTAGTACAATCAGCAAAGCACTCCTGTTGTTATATAGAGGATCTATGATGAGCATTTTTTGTGTTAGTTCCTTAAAGGAACGGGGATGTTTGACCAACGTTTTTTTACTTAAAAAAGCAGAGTGCTTATCTTGTATAGAGGATTTTTGACTAGAGTTTTTGCAGTAAGTCCTTAAAAACAGCACAGGGCTTATGACTTATATTGAGGATTTTTGACCAGCATTTGTGTAATTGGCGCTTACAAACATTAAGGCATTCCTGTCATACAAATGATCTCAAGGTTCAAGGTTCAAAATTTCTTTAATGGTACCCGGAGGTAAAATATTTGTGCAGACATTTTTAATTTGTAAAAACATCTCCTGACTCATGTTTTTGTAGTAAGTCCTTAAAACAGCACAGCACTGAACTTATACAAAGGATCTTTGAGTAGCGTTCTTGTTAGGTCCTTAAAAACAAGCACATTGCTTTTTTCTGATTGAGGATCTTCTTTTTGCAGCAGGTCCTTAAATACAGCAGAACACTCGTGTTGTATAGAATATCTTTGACTGGTATTTTTGCGTTAAATCCCTAACAATTGTACAGCGCTTCTCTGGTAAAGTATCTTTAACTAACGTTTTTGCAGCACAGCGCTTATAACTTATATAGACAAGCTTTGACCAGCATTTCTGCATTTGGTTCTAAAAACAGTACAGTGTTCCTGTCATACAGAGGATCTTTGACCAGCATTTTTGTAGTAGGTCCTTAAAAACAGCACAGCGCTTAACTTTTATAGAGGATCTTTGACAAGTGTTTTTGTGTTAGGCCATTAACAAAAGCACAGCACGTCTCTCATGGAGAATGTTTGACTTAAAATCAGCAGAGCACTCCTGGTACATAGAGGCTCTATGATTAGCCTTTTTGTGTTAGGTCCTTAAAAGCAGCACAGTGCTTCTCTGATGGGGGATCTTTGACCAGCGTTTTTTACTTAAAAAAGCAGAGTGCTTAACTTGTAAAGATAATTTTTGACCAGAGTTTTTGAAGTAAGTCCTTAAAAACGGCAAAGCGCTTATAACTTATATAGAGGATCTTTGACCAGAATTTGTGCAATTGATTCTTCAAAACAGCAGAGTACTCCTAACATTTAGAGGATATTTGACTAGCATATTTGTAGTAGGTCCTTAAAAACAGCACAGTGCTTAACTTATATACGGGATCTTTGACTATAATTTTTGTGTTAGGTCCTTTAAAGGCCTACTGAAACCCACTACTACCGACCACGCAGTCTGATAGTTTATATATTAATGATGAAATCTTAACATTGCAACACATGCCAATACGGCCGGGTTAACTTATAAAGTGCAATTTTAAACTTCCCAGGAAACTTCCGCTTGAAAACGTATGATGACGTATGCGCATGATGTCACGAGGTCAAGGGAAGTGTTTGGACCCAATTCAAATACCTCTGTTTTCTTCGACAAAATTCCACAGTATTCTGGACATCTGTGTTGGTGAATCTTTTGCAATTTGTTTAATGGACAATGGAGACTGCAAATAAGAAAGTTGTAGGTGCGATCGGTGGAGCGGCGGACTACAGCAACACCAACACCAGGAGGTTGTGTTGTGTTTTGAGCAGGATAGCAGACGCACTACAGTGAGTAAGCCCGCCGCCGCATCTAAGTTAGCTTCTGTTTTTTAGCTTCGCCAAGCTGAATATTATTAATCGTGTATTTACATGTTCATGGTTTAATAGTATTTTTGATCTTCTGTCTATCCATCCAGTCAGGGTTTTTTTTAATTTAGTTTCTATCTGCATTTGAGACTGATGCTATCACGTTGGCTACGTAGCTAGGTTAGCTTCTATTTTTTTTAGCTTCAAAAAGCTGAATATTATTAATCGTGTATTTACATGTTCATGGTTTAATAGTATTTTTGATCTTCTGTCTATCCATCCAGTCAGGGTTTTTTTAAATTTAGTTTCTATCTGCATTTGAGACTGCTATGCTATCACGTTGGCTACGTAGCTAGGTTAGCTTCTATTTTTGTAGCTTCGAAAAGCTGAATATTATTAATCGTGTATTTACATGTTCATGGTTTAATAGTATTTTTGATCTTCTGTCTATCCATCCAGTCAGGGTTTTTTTTAATTTAGTTTCTATCTGCATTTGAGACTGATGCTATCACGTTGGCTACGTAGCTAGGTTAGCTTCTATTTTTTTTAGCTTCGAAAAGCTGAATATTATTAATTGTGTATTTACATGTTCATGGTTTAATAGTATTTTTGATCTTCTGTCTATCCATCCAGTCAGGGTTTTTTTTTATTTAGTTTCTATCTGAATTTGAGACTGCTATGCTATCACGTTGGCTACGTAGCTAGGTTAGCTTCTATTTTTGTAGCTTCGAAAAGCTGAATATTATTAATCGTGTATTTACATGTTCATGGTTTAATAGTATTTTTGATCTTCTGTCTATCCATCCAGTCAGGGTTTTTTTTAATTTAGTTTCTATCTGCATTTGAGACTGCTATGCTATCACGTTGGCTACGTAGCTAGGTTAGCTTCTATTTTTTTTAGCTTCGCAAAGTTGAATATTATTAATCGTGTATTTACATGTTCATGGTTTAATAGTATTTTTGATCTTCTGTCTATCCATCCAGTCAGGGTTTTTTTAAATTTAGTTTCTATCTGCATTTGAGACTGCTATGCTATCACGTTGGCTACGTTGCTAGGTTAGCTTCTATTTTTTTAGCTTCGAAAAGCTGAATATTATTAATCGTGTATTTACATGTTCATGGTTTAATAGTATTTTTGATCTTCTGTCTATCCATCCAGTCAGGGTTTTTTAAAACTTTAGTTTCTATCTGCATTTGAGACTGCTATGCTATCACGTTGGCTACGTAGCTAGGTTAGCTTCTATTTTTTTTTAGCTTCGCAAAGCTGAATATTATTAATCGTGTATTTACATGTTCATGGTTTAATAGTATTTTTGATCTTCTGTCTATCCGTCCAGTCAGGGTTTTTTTAAATTTAGTTTCTATCTGCATTTGAGACTGCTATGCTATCACGTTGGCTACGTAGCTAGGTTAGCTTCTATTTTTTTTAGCTTCGCAAAGCTGAATATTATTAATCGTGTATTTACATGTTCATGGTTTAATAGTATTTTTGATCTTCTGTCTATCCATCCAGTCAGGGTTTTTTTTAAATTTAGTTTCTATCTGCATTTGAGACTGCTATGCTATCACGTTGGCTACGTTGCTAGGTTAGCTTCTATTTTTTTTAGCTTCGCAAACTGAATATTATTAATCGTGTATTTACATGTTCAGTCACTGTGAATGTCCATTTTGCGTTCTCGACTCTCATTTTCAAGAGGATATAGTATCTGAGGTGGTTTAAAATACAAATCTGTGATCTACAATAGAAAAAGGAGAGAGTGTGGAATCCAATGAGCCAGCTTGTACCTAAGTTACGGTCAGAGCGAAAAAAGATACGTCCATCACTGCCTCTCAAGTCCTTCACTGTAACGTTCCTCATCTACGAATCTTTCATCCTCATTCAAATTAATGGGGTAATCGTCACTTTCTCGGTCCGAATCTCTCTCGCTCCATTGTAAACAATGGGGAATTGTGAGGAATACTAGCTCCTGTGACGTCACGCTACTTCCGGTACAGGCAAGGCTTTTTTTTTTATCAGCGAGCAAAAGTTGCGAACTTTATCGTCGATTTTCTCTACTAAATCCTTTCAGCAAAAATATGGCAATATCGTGAAATGATCAAGTATGACACATAGGATGGATCTGCTATTCCCGTTTAAATAAAAAAAAATCATTTCAGTAGGCCTTTAAGAGTGGCACATTGCTTGTCTGATAGAGGATCTTTGACAAGCATTCTTGCAGTAGGTCATAATAGAGGATCTTTTACAAGCCTTTTTAACAGTTGGTCCTTAAAAACAGCAGAGCGCTCCTGTTGTATAGAGGATCTTGGACAAAAATCAGTCCTTGGAGAATCTTCTAGCGTTTTTACAAAAAGTATTTGAAAATGTGTTCCGGTCAAAATAGAGGTTATTTTATGATATTTATCTTTTTGAATTTTTAACAGTAGATCCTTAAAAACAGCAGAGCACCCCTGTTATATCGGGCATCTTTGACAAAAACAGCATAGCACTTCTCTGATGGATGATCTTTGACTAGAGTACTTACAGTAGGTCTTTAAAAATATCACTGCGTTCCTGTCATAGAGGATTTTTTTGCCAGCGTTTTTAACAGTAGGTCCTTAAAAACAGCAGAGCACCGCTCTTATATAGAGGATCTTTGACAACAACAGTATAGCCCTTTTCTGATGGATTATCTTTGACTGGAGTTTTTACAGTGGGTCTTTAAAAATAGCACTGCGTTCCTGTTATAATAGAGGATTTTTTGCCAGCGTTTTTAACAGTAGGTCCTTTAAAACAGCAGCGCGCTCCTGTTGTATGGAGGATCTTTAACATAAATCAGTCCCTCTCTCATGGAGGATCTTCTACTGGAGTTTTACAAAAAGTCTTTAAAAATCTGTTCCGGTTATAATAAAGGTTCTTTCACGATAATTATCTTTTTGCGTTTTTAACAGTAGGTCCTTAAAAACAGCAGAGCACCCCTCTTATATAGAGGATCTTTGACAAAAACAGCTTAGCGCTTTTCCGATGGATGATCTTTGACTAGAGTTTTTACGGTAGGTCTTTAAAAATAGCAGAGTGTTCCGGTCATAATAGAGGATTTTTTGCTAGCGTTTTTAACAGTAGGTCCTTAAAAACAAGAGAGCACACCTGTTATATCGAGCATCTTTGACAAAAATCAGTCCTTGAAGGATCTTCCACTCGCGTTTTTACAAAAAGTCTTTTAAAAATGTTTTCCGGTTATAATAAAGGTTATTTTACGATATTAATCTTTTTGTTTTTAACAGTAGGTCCTTAAAAACAGCAGATCACCCCTTTTTATAAAGACAATCTTTGACAAAAACAGCTTAGCCGTTCTCTGATAAATGATCTTTGACTAAAGTCCTTGCAGTAGGTCTTTAAAAATAGCACTGCGTTCCAGTCATAATAAAGGATTTTTTGCTAGCGTTTCTAACAGGAGGTCCTTAAAAACAGCAGAGCACCCCTGTTATATAGAGGATCTTTGACAAAAACAGCAGAGCCCTTTTCTGATAGATGATCTTTGACTATAATTTTTTACAGTAGGTCATTAAAAATAGCAGAGCGCTCCTGTTATATAGAGGCTCTTTGACAAACATTTGACAATTTACTCCCGAAAAAAGCAGAACACTCAGATTGTTACAGAAGATCTTTGACTAGCGTTAATTAACATAATGTTTGTTTTGAATGTGATGTGTCATGTGGTCTTTTACATGCATTTTGGGTGTATTTGTGTCAAATAATTAAGATTAATGGCTAAAAGTAGTTTAATTTAAACATTCACACACAAGTAAAACGTAATTAGCTAAATTCCTACAAATCCTGTACTTCAACAATATACATTTTCTAAAGCTCACATACCGCCTCTTATTAAAAATTTGACGTATGGCAAAAATACAAAACAGCTTACCCAATTTGTGTCAGAAATGTAAAAAAATAAAATTAATGTACCATCATGCTGTAATCCCAATCAGCATTAGCAGAGTAGCAAAGTTACAAAATCCACGTTTTCACGTCCTTTCGCTCTTCTTCCTTTTCACCGTCATATCTGAGCACATACTGACAGTTGTGACTATAAATGGGACAGTAGGGGGGTTTATGTACCCCTTTTGCCAGCCTACAAAAAAACCCACACAAATTCTGACACACATTGACCCACAATGTCATGGTCTTTATTTGTGTCCAAGGTTTCCTCACTAAGGACACCTTCTCCAGGCCCCAGTAGGACTCCAACAGACCTCCAAGTGGTGAGCACCTTCCATTTGAGACATTTTGCCAAAATATGTATGAGTGCAGTTGGTGTGCGAAAGAGTGCTAAGGTGCCAAAAAGTGTTGGTTTGTATTCTGCAATTGGACAATAATAGGTATTGTTATAGAAGCATTTTAACGAAATGGAGTGCAGGGTGATTGGCACACAGAGGGTGCAGCGGGACATTCGGTCCAGGACAACTGGTAGGGACAGGCGTGGGATGCCTCCCTCTGCGTCCCATGTACCGGATTACGCTCCGAAGCCAGAGATTTAAAAAGAGGCAGGAAACAAACCAAACATTATTAGAATGAGAGGATCTGCGCTGGCCTCAGCCGCTGGCAGCCTACCCCACGCCTCTCACAGTAGGGGGCGCCACAGAGAGAGACAAGCCAGGGGGCAAAGGATCAATGTGCGCCAGTGTCTGCTGCCAATCACCTTTGTGTGCTGATTGAAAAGACGTGCTAAGGGGATTTACATACCATTTTACACCCAGACTCCGTATTGATTCCATATCCTGTCAACATTGTTTCCCAAAAAGGATCACAGGTTAGTATTTTAGCATTCCTTCCTGAGCTAAACCCAAAAATGAATATTTTTTTCTATCTTGTTTCCACTGGTCCAGGAAGTGCGAAAGCCTCCCATGAAATAAGACCAACAAATCAACTGATATGCATAAATAAATTATTAAATAAAAACAATATTATAAATGGTTAAAGGAGCCATATGTAAAAATCTGGCCAGAAATGGTACCGCAATCACGGTCAAAATTCTGTAGTCTCCTCCCACTCTACCTCACTGAGGTTGCTAGATATGCAGCCGAATCCAGCTCGATCGACTGGGCTACTCCCTTTTACACAGAAATTAGGCTATTTTCAGTAATTAATTTCAAAAAGGCATCACAACGTTTGCTTTTTCCTTCGACAACATCACTGATTACTACTCGCTGAGGACTTTATGAGAGCCAACAAACACAATAACAAATGCACTTACTGTGTGATGTCTGCTCTCACTGGGATGTCGACTGATAGAATCTTGCCATATTCCCGTTCAGATGAAGAATGACTCCTAATCCTCTCAAAGAAAAGGGGGGTGGAACCAAATGTCTCGCCGATTGTTTCTGCGTTCGCGCTTATAATAACAATATCACTAATACTTTAATATTCAAGTCGCAAAATGTAAATGGAGTATTGTTGGAGATTTTTGAATGGTTATTGTTTTTTTTGGGGCGTAATAGAGGACCTTCCATTGGCTCCATTGTAAGCGAACATTTATTTACATTTATCTAAGAGTTAGAATGCATAAAAAAATTACATTTGTCGTCATGTCTTTCACAATGATTGTCAACAATAGGCAAAATTCCAAAAATGTGCAGTTTCCCTTAGTGGCGAGAGTTATAAACATTCTTAAAAGTTAAAGTTAAAGTACCAATGGTTGTCTCACACACACACTAAGTGTGGCAAAATTATTCTCCCATCACCCCCTAATAGGTGAGGAGAGCAGCAGCAGCAGTGGCCGCGCCCGGGAATCATTTTTGGTGATCCAACCCTTGATGCTGAATGCCAAGCAGGGAGGTAATGGGTTCCATTTTTTTTTATAGTCTTTGGTATGACTCGGCCGGGGTTTGCACTCACAACCTACTGATCTCAGGGCGGACACTCTAACCACTAGGCCACCGAGTAGGTTGACTGTCATTATTTTAGTAATCGAGTTATCCATCCATTTTTGTGTTTGATTAATCAAGTCATCGAATAAAACACACTTTATAGTGTAGAGTAAGTGTTATATACTCAATGCGTATTTTAGAGGAAAGAGTTGAAATCACCACTTTGTCAACAAATGCCTGAGCAAATTGTTTAAAAACATTTTTCAACGAGCTATTGCAAGACATTTTGGGATTTCACCATTTATGCTCTGTAATATCATCAAAAGGTTCAGAGAATCTGGAGAAATCACTGCACGTAAGCGGCAATGCCCATGACCTTCGATCCCTCAGGCGGTACTCCATCAAAAAGCGACATCAGTGTGTAAAGGATATCACCACGTGGGCTCTGGAACACTTCAGAAAACCACTGTCAGTAACTACAGTTGGTCGCTAGA